>NW_015631484.1:8878-13907 GCF_001515625.1 Sinocyclocheilus rhinocerous
TGTCAACAACAATATACTAACTGAGAGATAGACTATAGTAAAAGCATTTAAGGAAATGAAACATCTTGCACAATCATAGTTTAAAGCCCAATGAATCACAAGATTAAGACAGTGACGCAAAACAAATGAAAAACATTCATGTTTAATGTCACTGATTGTAAGAGATATATTAGACTGTAGCAACCCGGACTCTAACTTCTGATTGCTAAGGGAAACATAAAAATTCAACCATTTAAAATAGTGTTAATCATTAGTATGTTTAATCAGAAAAATATTTAACATTTTAAAAAAGTCTCACAGAGTAAAAGCACATGCATTGATCTATTCAGAGCCCACTGACATGTTCAGTTCCTTTCTAAAACAGGATGTCACCAAGATTTGAGGGATGTGAAAGAATGCCACACAAGTCTACAGACCACTCGTGTGGTTTCATGAGAAAGCAGACCTATATGCCAAAGGAATCTGCTGAACACTGTAAAATTATGCAAGTTTTGACTTTATCAGAATGAAGTCAAACCCTGCATCACTATTATTTTACAGTGTTTATATTATGCATTTCAAACGGCAAGCAATCCATGTTTTTATGAATATAGAATATCACATTATCAATTGTTATTTTAATCAGAACAGGTCTGAGAAATTCCCTAAACATCCCTATTTCCCCTCTCAATTCAATCCCTAAAAGAACCAATCAATTTGGTTAATTTCAGCTTCTCCTGTAATATCATCTGTTGCTAGGAAATAAAGTTTTTAGAATAGTCTTTACCAGCCCTGAAAGACTGCTCACTGCTGCCATCTTCTGTCTACAAGAGCCTCAAAAAATAGCTCAAAAGCACTACCTACCTAGTGGATTTTCATATAGATTTTTACAATTCTCAAAATTAAATCCTGATTAAACTTTCCTGAATATCAATGATATCATGAAAAAACAAACATTTCACTAAAACAGGGCAGACGTGCAACAGTTTTCACTTGGAAAGCAGAAAAGGATTGCAACTTTGACACACAGTAACAATCAAATTAGAGATTCAGTTTTGAGTAGATATAACTCTATGTACATAGTCCTCAGGTCCAGCAATGACCTTAGTTCATAAATTAGAAAATTCAGCTCAATGTGAACTGCATATTGCGGCAATGCAAGTAACTTCATATATAGTACTTATAGTTTAAAAAAAAGATGGTATGGTAAATTTTATGTTTTACATGTACTTTTATATGCCAGTGGCCAGTGTAAGAAATGTGGTGGAAGGTGGTGGAATAACTGCCCTATATAAAATGTTTTTATTATGATGATTGCATATTGTTTGATATATTGGCTTCCGAAATTCTTCACAACTTTTGTCAGAGGCGGACAGTACTGAAGTATTTTTACTCTGCTGTAAAAGTACTTTTCAGGTGTCTGTACTTTATCAGAGTGTTGCCCAAGATGTTGCCAAAGCACGAGTGGAGTGTCAGTGGATAGATGAAGGCAGAGACTGCCCCGCAGACTCGTACGCATGAGAAATTACCGGCATCACCCAGTGTGCCAGTCACTCAGCACTGCGCACATCCCTAAAAGAAACAAACAATTGGTCTGTCTTACGCCAAGCTGCTGTCTAATCAATGTAAACCCTCAAAGATCTAACTGGACAGAGCTCCAATCGCATGTCAGTTTGATCTGCTGGCAGTGCAGCCAACACAATAGGTGGATTCATAAAATGTGGGGACAAAACCTTGGGTAGAAATGCTGGATTGGGTCACAGTGAGACATTTCTGAATCCATTATTCCAGCACAAACAGGGAGCACTCAGTGATAAAGCATGGAGCTCACTCTAATATCAGACTCTGATATTGGCTCAAATGGGGGCTGACACAAGGAATAGAGAACAATATTCATATTCCACCTCGGACTCCAGACACCACGTGGAGGACACAAACGATTAGCTTATTTCAGGAAGACAACAATTGACCTGTCAGACCCAAGCAAAGAAGTACTAAACTCAGCCACATACACCTTTAATATAGAAGTTGAACGACCAAAAGATACTGCAAAAAATCTAAAATGCATCCCACTGAACAGTGTAATGGATCAACATGGAGGCTAGAACACCAGTCACAAAATACTTTCCACTTACAAGTGTACTTACAAGTGTACAACTTTCGTGTGGATGCAGCACAATCATTCAAAACACTGTTCCTGGCTCTCTGTGAACACTCCAAGAAAGGCCTGGTGGGCCCAGAGGCAACCCTCTGTACGGACACAATGAAGCTTGAGTCACTAGTCAATTTTTTTTATTTTACAGGCCAGATTTTTTACATGAAATGCATGAACAATGCAACTAAACAACAAAAAAGTAAATAAATAAATTATAAAAAACATACTTTATCTGTCTGAATTAATATTTATGGTTGCATATGGAATCTACCATTTCTTAGCAAATGGCTTTCTCTTGCCACTTGACTTCAGCCACCTCTCCACAGCTGATGATGGATCATACTGCTGAAGCTCTGGGCCTTCTGTTGAAATGAGGATCAGGTCTGAAAGGCGTGAGGATGTGAGTCTGCTGCGGACATCTGATTTTATTCTCTTTTGGGCACTGAAGGCGATCATACTGCTGAAGTTCTGGGCCTTCTGTTGAAATGAGGATGAGAAACTGCTGCGGACATCTGATTTTATTCTCTTTGAGGTGGAAGACCGCACCTATCTATTTTTATCACATAATTTAGTTTTTTTTTTTTCAAGAAATTTATAAGAGCTTTATTGATTTTATAAGAACTATTTAATATACTCTGCAAAGTAAGAGCATTTATGCCAGCAGATTTTAAATCCTCTTTTAATTGAATTCTTTCGCTTTCAAATGCCCTACAATTAATCAGCATATGTTCTAGTTTCAGGAAGTCCACAATGATTACATTGACCAGATTCATGTTTTCCTATCATCTGGAGTGATTTATTAAGAGCAGAGTGTCCAATTCTCATCCGAGATATTAATAGATCTTCCCTTCTGTTTCCATAAGCAGTTGTTACTTGACCAACTTGTTTTTGGATATTATACAAATGTCATCCTTTGTTTTCTTTATCCCATCTCTCTTGCCACATTTTCCTAACTGAAATTTTAATAGTAGATTTGAAAAGGGAGGAAAAATAAGTTCGGCAAAAGGCGGGATCGAACCCGGGTCGATCGCGTTAAAAAGCCAAGGCCACGCACTTATCCATCTGCACCACTGGAACTAATGATTTACAGCCACTTTTAACTAAATGTAACTAGACACTCCGTATTTTTTATTCCATAGTAAAGGCAATTCATACATTTAAACTGAGCTACTTTAATACCATCTCCGAACTTTCTACCACGACTCTGCTGTTCTTCGGCTGGTTCTTCCTGTATACGTTGATTGACAGATGTCTCATCCAGTCAGCGGTGAGTAATCCCAAACCAATGGTGCTGTCTCAAACTATACCTACCTCTTCCGGTTTGTCTGATTTGTCGTTGTGTTTTCTGACTTGTTAATTTGTTTTCTGAATTGTTGTTGTGCTTTCTGAATTGTTATTTTGTTTTTTATACTTGCATTTGCGTTTGTAATTTGTTATTTTGTTTTCAGAATTGTGATTTGCTTTGCACTTCTCGGTCACCGTAATATGGCCCTTTCCCCTCTTTCTCCATTTCCCCTCTTTCTCCATCATATACAGTATATTGCATAAATCTTGATCCACACTCCAGTCCAGTCGGTGGCGGTAATGCACCTATAAGCTGGTTTGCCAACCGCTAATAAAACACCAAAGAATAAGAAGAAGTTGTTGGCGCATCGAGCGGTTAATGAAGTTGTATTATACTGTACATAGAAATATATTACTTCAGTTATTTCAGGACTTTACGTTATCTTTTGTTCCACAAATTACGTCTTAAACAGACAATAGTTTTTTTTCTAGTTGTATTTGATTCGGCCTGAGAAGAGCCTGCTGTGTCGCAGTCATGCCGCCTGGGCCTGTGCAGATCATGCAGCCGGAGCTGAATAACAAGGTATAAAGCTATCGTTTATTTATTTTTGATACAGTACTGGATAGATTGATCTTACTTATATTCAGCTACTAACATATTTGTCTTCCATAAACATACAAGCATGTTAATGGACCGTAGCATTGCATGTTTTGATTAGGGGAATGAATCGGCTTCCCATAACACAGCTTGAGGCAAGTCAGAACTTTCCTAATAATTAATATATTTTTTCTTATACGTTCCTTTTTGCATAGTTCGGCTATTATATCATTCAGTAATTAAATAAATCACTGCTAAATATAACTTATTGCATAATTCGTAATTCATTCTCTCAGGCTGTTTCTCAGTTGATCAGTCTGATATGTGAAAATCATAAGATCACGAAATGTTTAGATCAGATTGACTGTAATATCACATCTTTCCCCAATATTTTAGGTGAGGTATCGTGTGGAGTGGGCCAAATTCCAGGAGCGAGAGAGGAAGAAGGAAGAGGAGGAGCGAGAGAAGGAGAGAGTGGCTTATGCTCAGATTGACTGGCATGACTTTGTGGTGGTGGAGACTGTGGACTTTCAGCCACATGAGCAAGGTGAGCATGTGTAATTAACACAATAATGTGTGATTTCAAATATTTCAAGATTTTTATTTGCACAAACATACTGTTGCATCAGAAAAATGCTCTTTATTTTGTTAATGGCAAAAATGTATTCCCAGAACTTTGGTTCAGTTAGCCAGCTACAGACACAAACTCAACTCACTGGCTTCTCTTCTGAATGATTTCACACGAGTCTCTTCAGACCTTAGAACTGTACATGAATTATGAGCTTCTAGAACTTCTGATTGAAGCTGTGTGAGACCTCCTAACTGAACTCCATTCCACAAAACAGTATAAATAACAGAAATAAATAACACAGTTTTTTCTTAGTCGTAAGTGCAACCATAATAAAAGTACTCTCTCAATATTCAAAGTGGAATAGAGACCACATTTTTCTTCAAGCATGATACAGAGCTAAGAGATGATTACAACTACACAGCCCAGCCTAAGATAGGTTTGA
>NW_015631485.1:0-479 GCF_001515625.1 Sinocyclocheilus rhinocerous
CATTTTTCGTTGTCGAATTGTACTACCCACGGTTTTAATGGGAGGCAGCAAAATCTGACAACAAATCAACAGAACACCGGGACAGGGCATCACAGTATGGTGAGGGGCGTAACATTTCCGTCACACGATTGAGGTATTCGGCCAATCACAACGCACTGGATAGCTGGCCAATCAGAGCACACCTCGCTTTTCAGACCGATGAGCTTTGTAAAAATTGACGTGTTTCAGAAAGGCGGGGCATAGAGGAGAAACAATAATGTACAGTATGTGGAAAATAATGTGTTTTTTGAACCTTAAACGACATAAGACACATTTCATTACACCAAATACACAAAATAATGTTCTTTTTAGCAGCATCATATGACCCATTTTAAATACTGTATATTTTTTTAAAAATAAAATAAATGCACTTCAAAATTCTGCATTTACCCTTCTAAATCTTTAAAGGGGTCATATGATGCGATTTCAATTTTTCCTTT
>NW_015631486.1:0-4106 GCF_001515625.1 Sinocyclocheilus rhinocerous
TCTTTCTTCTTCCATCTGCTGTAAATCATCTCAATGGAGTCTTTTCCTTCTTTGAATATGATCTTGGGATTATTAATGTGATTCTGTGAATATTCACAGCTGAAATTGGCAGCTTCTCCAATATTCACCATCACTCTCTTTGACACTTTACAAAATGAATCTGTGATTTACATAGAGAAATTTATTTTATGAATATAAATGCATTGACATGATCAGTGGTTTTACTAAAAGACTTTGATCGTAAAATGACTGACCTTTTTCTTCTTTCACATTCACAGTCATATATATACGCTGGTTGTGAAGAACATCAATTGCGTATCTTCCAGCATCATGTTGATTGAGTTCTCTGATGTAGATCATGAGGTTTCCCTCACTGTTTCGATAAAGTGTGAATCGTCCTTCATTAATCCATTTATCATGTTTCTTATCATTTATTATTGTTCTCCACTCAGATAATTTGGCCATATATTTAGCAGAGTCACTGGACCAAAGTTTCCCAGAATTAACCAGAAGACTTCCTCCAGAATATCCCGTGACGCTAAAGCATCTCACTGCAGCTGTCAATCAGATTGATACTGTGATCAGAAAGCTGATGAACAGAAAACAGCATCATTACTGCAGTGATGAAAGAGAAAAGCTCTGACCTGAGATCAGGTAGAAAGTGAGGAAGATGAGGAGGATCTTCATTGTGAGTTGAGTTCAGTCTTCTTTATGCTGAATGATCTCTGTGTGAATCTCTCTGTCTCTACATCTGTCTGCTTTAGTTACTTCCTCTTTATTCAGCTCTTTATCAGTAATGAGCAGCTTTACTGGCTCCTCCCACCATCACCACTGACTGAACATCACATTAATCACACTGAAAGAGCGCCACCTAGTGCAGTTACACTGTCTGATACTGAGAGCTCAAACAGGTTTCATGTTCCATGTATATAAGGACAAATGACACTGAAGTGAATTGATCAGCAACATATAATTCTTCCACTAGAGGGCGCATCATTTATATCTTCCATTAGAGGGCGACAGTAAAACGTACATGTAAGTTCACTGAGGCCCTTTGCA
Organism: Sinocyclocheilus rhinocerous; assembly: GCF_001515625.1. Lineage (NCBI taxonomy): Eukaryota > Metazoa > Chordata > Actinopteri > Cypriniformes > Cyprinidae > Sinocyclocheilus > Sinocyclocheilus rhinocerous. Next base: position 1,060 of record NW_015631486.1, read on the forward strand.
GTCCTTCTCAAATCTGTCCTGAAGACCGCCCACCTCTGATCATTTTGGATGTCTGCCTCATCTAACACAGGGGTTCTCAAAATTTTCAGGCCAGGGACCCCTTATAGGCTATAGGTCCACCTAATAATAATAACTGTGATTAAATCCAGAGTTACAGGGTGGGAGTAACGATGTACAAATGGTCCCCATCTGTAAATATGCACTTTTTAATAATACAGCACAATTATTATAATTTACCTTATTTTCCAGAGTTTAAGTCGCACCTAAGTATGTCGCACCCGGTCAAACTTAAGTTGAGAGAGAAAGAAAAAAATAAAAAATAAAATAAAAAACAGATAAATCACATATCAATTTTATTTTATTATTACATTCAAAAATCATGTAAAATACCAGTAGATTAAATGTTTACAAACATTATAAATATGTATTTTAGATCCCCTTACTCCAAAACAAATCCTTTAAATGTTGTACTGTTGTATCCAGAACAAAACAAGAATGAAAAATATAAGTAGACTTAAAATAAAATGAAATAAATTACAGCGGCATTCATTACAAACAACATACTGTTTGATTCATTTTTTAAAATGTTTTATTGTCTAATGTTTAATATACAAATTTATATACTGCATAAATATGAAATGAGGCATTTAGTGCCATATAAGGAGAAAAGGAAAGAATAGAAACTTATAGAGTAGAAGCTGAAACCTCATTGGCCCTTTGCGGAATGGTTTGCTTTTTAGTTATGGTAGTCCAATTCTCTTCCATGAACTGGTTCTCTCTGACAGTTTGTTTCAATGAACCACTGTGTGTGTGTGTGTGTGTCATCACACAATTATGTCATATTTATGCAATTATATTATTGAAGCATATAAAAAGAATGATTCGTTTGCGATTTGGACATCACTTTTCACTGTCTTCTACTGAGAAGGTTCACATCTTTTTTGCATTTGAAACATCTGAAAAGCAGATATTTTATAATGCACACTTACAACTGGAGTTGGTTGGACTTACTGTATTAGCAAAAACTTTTGAGATTGAGATTGCACTTCCCTTTAGCAAATATTTCAGATGACCTGGCTAAAGCTGGGATATACTATAAAGAACATTTAAACTTTTCATATTAAACAAATTCACAGCATGTTTTTATGGAGTGGAAAGTCTGATGATAAGATATGCATTTGTTTTTTTTTATCACACATGCTGTTGGCTAAAGGGCTTCTTGATTTGACTCGAAGAAGATAAACTGATCAAAAGAAAACCACAAGCTGAAGAGCATCTCATGTTGAGCACACTGACCACAGTATTAAACAACCCTGCAAACACAAAGCAGTCACTTTATGCTACTAAAGAAAAAAAAAAACCTTCTGTAAAGATTCACCACTTCAGTGTGTCTCATTTGCTTTCTGTCTGATAATGATCTTAACCATATCACAACACAACATCAGCAAGTGACATTTACAAACATTGACATTTACATGTCTAAACCCACAATTGTATTTGTATCTTTCTCTGGCTGAATTCAGAAAAGCAAACTAACATACAACTATTACTATTACTGCTATATAAAGATACTCCATGATATTTTAAAATTAGAGAGAGAGAGGGATAAAAGTTGCATGTGTGAATTACCTGCATCTGTGCATCTCTCTCTACAAACAATAAAGCTGTGAGTTTAGTTATTATTTTAAAAACAGCGATTTTACCTCTTTTTTTACTGAGAAATATAATGTAGCGATTCAGTATTTAAGCTGTTTTATTTATAAAAGTCACTGGGCAGCGTTGACAGTAAGTTTCTGTGCTCCTGAATGTTTCTGTGCGCGCAGCACCATCTATGCATTAAATGTTTTTAATGCACACCTGCGTTATATGTATGTACGTATGTTTGTATGTATTTACATATAGGCCTATATATATATATATATATATTAAAATATTCGATCTGTAATTATTTTTCTAAAAATAAAAACACTATTCGAATTTTACTGCATGTTGCTTTGCTGGCCGTAAATGCAGGGAATCTATGATAAATCCTAAGCACGCACACTAAAAGTCAGTTATAACTAAATGCACTGGGTTGCACTGTGGAGCGTGTTAACAAGTTTATTTTGTATTTGATCACAGAATGTCATCGTCTGCCTCGCGAAGTTTGGAATCACTTTGATCAAAATGATCTTACAAAATGCAATTACTTTTGATCAAATTAATCAGTGAATCTGAGTTATCATAATATCACCACCACAATGAGAATCACATGAAATCCAAACACCAGTCGACTGAGGAAAGACAGCTGTTCATCACTGCATTCATGACGGCAGGTGAGCGCAGCTGTAGCCCAAGTGAGCCGAGAAGAGAGCTGATCCGACAGCCAAATGATCTTGAGACATAAGCTTCCTTTAAGAACAGAAACGACAGCCAATCTTGAGACATAAGCTTCCTTTAAGAACAGAAAACACACAGCGCTGTAAGAAGCTCAGCACACCGTTATCTTTGTGTCTCTGGAACTCTATGTGTTTGCACGCATTCTTACTGTTATCAGACTGAGGAGCCAACTTTCACCTGAGCATGTGGATATCATTGTTTTCTCAACCTTAACATGTGAAACAATATAAACACAATAAACAAAGGCAGACTTGAGTGTATGTACTTTCTGTACTGTAATTGGCAGTCTGCTTTATTTTTTCCATTTGCTCTGCTTGAGTTTGAATGCTTTTGTTCTTTATATTATATATATACATGTGTGTGTGTGTGTGTGTTTTGTTTGTTTACACACGTTTTCAACTAAAAGAAAACCTTGAGATATAACGTAACATTGTTGTAGAACATTTTGTATAATGCAATCATAAGCTTATTCAGAAATGGTGACAAAATCTTGACTATTAAAAAATAATGTCTTTCTCGTTAAAAGTAATTAAAATAAATAATCGAAAATAATATTAATTTTTTATGAGTCCAAATATTCAAATACAATATTTCTGAAAAATATTATATATACAGCCCACCCCTAATATATATATACAGGTGCATCTCAATAAATTAGAATGTCATGG
>NW_015631487.1:0-962 GCF_001515625.1 Sinocyclocheilus rhinocerous
CACATCACATGGTATGGAGGATGAGTACGAACCCAATCCTAATTTCACTGCCAGTCCATTTGTCACCAGGAGAGATCCACAACCTGTGCAAGAACTTATTCATACGTTCAGTGACTTGTATCTCAACTCTGATGAAGATAATGATTCCAACGTTCTTCCTGATGCTCCATTTCTTCCTCCTCCTCCCCCTGACGAACCAGTTTCTGATATTCAACCTTCAGCAGAGTTAATGGATTCATTATCCAAGCGTATCTTAGCCCTTGAAGGGGAAGTTCAAGCCTGCACCCAAAAACTGAATCAATATTGTTCACACTCTGAGTTTAGGGACCAATCTCGTTTATTAGAAGATAAGTTGAACTACAAGATTGAAAGGGAGTGTGAGAGAGTTAAAAGTGTTCTTGAGCTGAGTATAAGTGATTTGGGAAAGTCAGTGGTGGATTGTTTGAAGAGAAGAGATGCCCAACTCGATAAAAAGTTTAATTCATATGCTCGTGTTATGTCTACCCCAGTTTCTCATTGTTCTCATCCCATTGTTCACCCCTGCCTTATCAAAAAATACCAATAGGTCACGAACTGTGCAGCCTCATACCCCCAGCATGCCTGATACTACAACATCTGTTCCATATCGCCCACCGGTAAGAGTTGAATTCCCGCAGTTTGGCTCAGAAGAAGACAATGATCCAATTGCTTTTGTTGAACGATGCAAAGAGTATTTTGCACTCAGACCGCTTGGGGACTCAGAGATTCTAGCTTCTCTCACTTCAGTGTTGAAGGGGACAGCTAAAGACTGGTGGCTAGCAGAAAGGAGACACATTTTTACTTGGGATCAGTTCAGGCAAGATTTCTTGCACGCCTTATTGTCTGATGACTACGAAGCCGAAGCTGCTAAGCGCCTAATGGAAAAGAAGCAAGGGCCGAAAGAATCTATCCGAGACTTCGCTTACCATTATCGTGCTTTGTGT
>NW_015631488.1:0-704 GCF_001515625.1 Sinocyclocheilus rhinocerous
TGAGATTTCTCTCCCATTTTAAATTCTTATCCTCCAATGAAAGGTAAAATTTTAGTAAATTTTTAAAATAAAATATCTGAAGGATTGATGATACAGATTAATTTTCACAGCCTTCTTTTATCATATTTACCAAGGGTATGAATAATTTTGAGCACAACTGTAAGTGATTTGTCCAGTTTTCTCATCAAGAGGAAAGAATCTTTGGTCCAGATGAGACAGAGAACTTATGGGCCTAAATATACAATATTTTTGTTGTTGAAAATTGTATTCAAAGAGTTTTTGACTACATTTTTTACATTTTAAAAAGTTTTTACAGACATGCTGTAGAGACATCGATGGTCATTAATTAATTAATTAATTCTATTTTATTTTATTTTATTTTATTTTATGTATTTTTTTATTCTCGGTAGGCTATTATTTTATTTTATTTTATTTTATTCTTGGTAGGTTATTTTATTTTATTTTATTATTTTATTTTATTTAAATCTAATGTCTAATTTCCGCCCCGCATTCGATCCAGGATGTGACGACACAGACTTCATGCCCTCACAAGCATGGCCGCGCAGAGGAGCGTCGCTGTTGGAAGGAGTTTATCTGCACTTTTAACGAGATCGTGAGTCGTTACTGTGCTATGCTGCTGTGCGTTTCTGTGTCAGTGAGGGTTTCTATGTAATGTCTGTCAGGTGCTTAGAGTCGCGTGAAGC
>NW_015631489.1:0-575 GCF_001515625.1 Sinocyclocheilus rhinocerous
TAACAATGAGTGAAGGAAAATCATAATCAAGCCCTTCTTTCCACTGATGAATCATCTCTGTATTGTTCACAAAATCTCTTTTCTTAACTTCCCGTGTACTTCTGCAACAAGCTGCTGTATCATTCTTGCAGATTTCACTTCGGTTCTTTGGCTTATAACTTCCACGCTGCTACTCAGTACATGGCCCAACTTCGTATATCCAGCAGCCACCAGCCGTGAGCGTAAACACGCAGATGATAAAAATCTTGACGTAAAGAGAGGGTTAAAAAACAAAGGTTCTTCCAACAGCCAAGGCCCAGCTGATGAATCAGGTGATCTTGACACAGTGAAAACTTTCCAAGCCTCAAACATAGATTTATAATAGGGGGTAAGGTCTACTAAATCAGACTCTTGTAAATGCATAAGAAATAAATGTTTATCAAGTCCCATTCCCCCTACCCTCCGCAAAAGGGCTGTTGCTGTGTTCATCCAAGCAAAAGTGCTGTTGTATAGCAGTCTTTGCGCTGTTTTTAGACGAAAAGTCGTTATTTTTGCTTTTATATCCACCAGGCCTTGTCCCCCTTCTTGTGTAGGAA
>NW_015631490.1:0-873 GCF_001515625.1 Sinocyclocheilus rhinocerous
GTATTTAGGTGATTTTATTATACTAAGCTTTTCCCCCCAGAGTTAAATGCATGCTGCACTGTTAAAGTTATTATTAAGTAACTAGGCCTATTATAACATTGCATTCAGTTAGAGAGCAAAGGAATGACAACATAACCGGTACATTATTGGTTTTTTTATTGCTTTTTACCTTCTTCTCTCGAAACTCTATCGTTTTTTTTTTTGTAGAAAATTCAGGAAATTTTTTATTCTTTTTTTTAGCGTTTATTTTTGGCTTTAATTCTATTCTTTTTCTATTCTTCTTTTTAGCGTTTATTTTAGGCTATAAAACACTGGCGGCGGTGTTTTATCCTATTGGTGATTAATATAAAGTAAACGCTAAAAAGAAGACTATTTTGTGAGTGCGGATCATGGTCTCATAGGCTACTGTGAAAAATAATGTTTAATAAACACAATACTATGCAAACCCGAGGGAACGGATTGTGAAAGCGTGCGCACGGATTATGAATTTGTGGGTACGGATTAAAAATCCGAAAGTACGTTTTACAAAATCTGAGCGCACGGATTGGAAATTCGTGGGTACGGTTTATTAATCCGTGGGCACGATTTGTTAAACCGAGGGAACAGTTTAAGAATTCGTGAGTACGGTTTATAAACTGAGGGGACGGATTGCAAAACCGTCGCCACGGATTGTTTTTTTTTCTCCTACAGGTGACTTCCCGGGCTCCGGCAGTATATTTGACCAGCAGTATCTGTACTTTCACTCAAGTAATGGAGTTGAAGAAAAAAAAACAGAAAAAGAAAAAATATTTAAGTATTATGGTAGGACCATCAAGACTTTTTGCATGGGGACAATTGAGAAAGAAAAAAAAAAATAGAAAAGAAAAAAAAAAT
>NW_015631491.1:0-164 GCF_001515625.1 Sinocyclocheilus rhinocerous
ACTAAATGTCTATTTAATATCTGGTAGGAAAATCTTCGATATGAAGTTCATAGAAGTATGTCTAATAGGTCCTAGATTAGAAGAAGACATCTGAGTGATGTATATGTGTGTTATTGTGTAGTACAATTCACTGTTGTCAGCACTGTTTGCAATAGATGAATGTA
>NW_015631492.1:0-981 GCF_001515625.1 Sinocyclocheilus rhinocerous
GATTTAATAAATGAAACTATAGCTAACATATAACTAAACTAAGCACAACACATATATATATACAGAATGAAGGAAAGTAAGGAAGAGAGAGAGAAGAGTAAAAGAATGGCAGTATTTCACATCAATTAACCACAACCTAATGAGAATCATCAAAGAATCAAAAATCACATTAAAAAAGGGGCTCAAACTTAAAAAGAATCAAAAATCACCTTAAAAAGGGGCTGAGACTTAAACACGCATCTAATAATTGTAAACGGTTACTTGCATTGGTTTCGATTGCTGAACAAGAGTCCTGATGCGGTAGATAAGGGAGGTCTTTGATGAGTTCGTTAGGAGTGAGCTGGAAGTTTTACTTCTGGTTCTTCTGAAGAAGAAGTCCACAGCGACTAACGTTACTTGAAAGTAAAAACTGCCGGAAAATAAAACTCAAAAGGAAGGTCTTGAGAGTCTTGAAAGGTGTTGTCTCAAACGAAGAAGAGTTTTTCTGAGCAAAGATTATTTCGGGCTAATCACTTTTGAGGGTTCGTATTCTGGGTGGACTGGCCAATACCAGGCGTGAATTTTTGAGCGGGAGAAGTTTCCTTTGTCTCGCTTTATGGCCCATTTGCATGTTTTATGGCCGGTCTGGAATTTCTGCAGTTTTAACCCAAAATATAGTACAAATCGTATGATGCGTTTCACAATCACATGCTGTACATCATTGTTTGAGGAATAAAGAGCAAATAATATTGATACCAAGAAAGAAACATTTAGAATATATTAAACCAGAGATACATTCATACACCTGAATATCAGCGTTTAACTAATACGAATAATGAGTGGTAACTCAGCTAATCTAACAGGGAAACGTACAAACAACACATGGATATACCAGATACATTTGTAACTGATTAATTATTGTCTAAATAAAGAAAAGGTCTTTATGTGTGTGTGTGTGTGTTGTGAGCCTGTTGTAGTTTGCTGGTCAGCCAGGCCCATCGG
>NW_015631492.1:1084-1267 GCF_001515625.1 Sinocyclocheilus rhinocerous
TGGGGAGATGATAGTGGTAGACTGCTTAGCATCTCCTTGATAGTGGGGAGAATTATTTGGCAATTTAGCACCCACCCATATAAATGATCTGTGGCCAGGACTGTAATTTATATGGAAATGTCAAAGGCTAAAAGGGGCCTCTTAAGCCATAAACCCCAAAGACCATCCATGATTTTACGCAGA
>NW_015631493.1:0-579 GCF_001515625.1 Sinocyclocheilus rhinocerous
GTGGATTATTGTGTTAATAACATTCCTGTAAATTACCGTCGGAAGTGGCAGTCGAAGACAATAGGAGGTACATTTCTGCCCAATCCAAATTGTTAACATATCTGGCATTTTAATCGGGACGTATCTCTCTGAAATGTAACTTAAGCTGTTATTTTTTTATATTAGAGGTGAAGCCAGTCTAATCTAACACTTGTGTGTGTTTCCCCCAAAATCATCGTTAATAGCCGCGGCGTGTATCGTTCATTGTGTGTTTTATTCATGAGTGTTAGTTACATTTATTTGCACGTGTTCTGAAACCATGCAGGACAATGACGGAAAGCTTGTCCACCGTTAGAACCTGTTAACACTGGTGTTCCACCCTGTTATACTCCGTTCCACCCTGTTATGCTCCCTTCCACCCTGTTAGACAAGTCATTTTAAATAATAATTTGACAGCAACGTTAAATGTTTGGCATACTTTTGCCTTATTTTGTGAAGTGAGGAGCACTAACAGCATATATATGTTTTTGAGCAAAATTTTTGTATTATTTACCTCCCTATTGGCAAAAATGGGCACAAAAAAGTACCTGTTCTTAATAA
>NW_015631494.1:0-513 GCF_001515625.1 Sinocyclocheilus rhinocerous
TCTGAAATTTCAAATGAAGCATTAGTAGACTTGTGGCTTTAGCTTTGTGTTTCTAAAATCATATTCTACAGCAACATATTTTTTTTATACATTTAAAAAATGTTTTTAATATTTTTATTTTTGTTTTCATGTTTGAGCTTATATATCTTTATTATCATAACAGTCCGAGTAATTCTGATTCCTGAACAGTAAACTTTGAAGTGTCAGCTTTGTGAACATATGTTGATTATGTATCTAGTAAGAAAGACTCATGAGCAGCAACCTTTTTATTTTGGGTATGTCATTTGTGTCTCCATGCTGAAAATGGGGGGGTGACAGCTAAGGGGTTAAATGTGAAATTTTAAAGTAGAGAGACTGAAATAGTATTTCTTGTAAAATTTACTTCAATAATCTTATATAATCAACTTCTAAAAACATTTTACAGTGTGCTTACACTAGCCTTCAAAAGTCTGGAGTCAGAGTGTATAGGACTTTCTTCTTTCAGACGAATCCAGTCGGGGTTATATTAAAAAT
>NW_015631495.1:0-150 GCF_001515625.1 Sinocyclocheilus rhinocerous
TTGAAGAAAAACAGACATGCAGCGCAACATGATAATTAACAGAAACAAAGATGAGAACGCGCGTCCTTTCTGTAAACAACACACAACTTTAGCCTAGCATCTTGTGATCACTCTGCCAGGCTTTTGAACAAATGTGCATTGGCTAAATCA
>NW_015631495.1:412-1877 GCF_001515625.1 Sinocyclocheilus rhinocerous
TTCATACTAAATATCTCAACACACATCATTGGATATGACATTAAGCGCGACTTGTGTAGATTAATTTAGTAAAAAGGCTTGCCTGCTTTCTTTGTCGTATATATTTGTATACTTTTACTATCTAATCAATCTCAGCATGCGTTAATTTTGTGCCGCTATATGTTTTAGGTTAAATTATGCATACGTCTTTCTTTGGCCTGCGCTCTGGAAGTGATCTGTTAATTCTGCTAAACTTTTAATTAAAACTGAAACTAAACTATATAAAAATGTGTTCACAAAATAAAAACTAACAAAAATATGAATGAAACTAATAAAAACTCAACTGAATTTTATAGCAAATTTGAAAATGGTATTAAAATAAAACGAATTTAAAAATTCAAAACTATAATAATAACCTTGCATCAGTTAACATCTGGAGAAGACAAAAGCTGAAGCAAATCCAGCATTACGACGTTTTTAACTAAAATACATTGAGTCCATAATCCATAATAACTCTTCCTCCAGTGAAAAAGTGTTCTGGTGTGAATCAGGAGAGAAATCTGCACAGATCAAGCAGCGTTTAAACATGTGGCTGGATTTTGATGTGAGAGACAACAGCAGATGCACTTTTTCACTGGAGGAAGCGTTATTATGGATTATGGACTCGTATTTCAGTTAAAATGCTGGATTTGTTTCAGCTTGTGTCTTCTCCAGATGTTAACTGATGGACTGGAGTGCTGTGGATTACTTGTGATGTTTTTATCAGCTCTCGTTCTCGTTTAAATGCCTTCTATTAGTTAATTAGGCCTCTTTCATCTTCTTTGTTATTTGCTGTGAAACTGCTTTGGATGGAGTATGATCATATAATAAACCGCTGAGATACGAGGACACAGACGCAGCATGACTTCACCTCAAAGTGCTTAAAGAAGACTCTGGAGAGCGTCTCTCTGAAGTGTGAAGGACAGAGGATGGATTCAACGATCACCACGCGCCGGTCTCGAGGATTCACCAGCAGATGCCTGAAGGAGGAACAGCATCATGCGTTCAGCTGCGATGAGCAAACACAAACCGCTCTGAAACGGAGCATAGAAGCGTCTCTGCTACCGGAAGTACAGCAGGTGAACAAACTCCTTCAGGATGCCGTAGAGCTCCTCAGTGTTGATGTTGTACTGGACGACTCAAACCGCCTGTGACAGCGAGAGACGCTCATTTAATAATAATTCTCTAATTATATTCAGGTCTGAATTATTAAATCAACCACTGGTTTACACACACATGATCATTAGGGTTTATAGTGATAATACTATACTGCTGTTTAAACCATTTGTAAAAGACAGACGCAGCAAATGTCAGTTAAATATGATCATGTTAATTGATTATTGTGATTAGAAATGGAGATAATTCCCGTAAGAGCATGAGACCGCTCTCAGACCGACCTCCTGAGATCCGGGGCGTTTAATTTCACTGGGAATTATGAATCTCGGCC
>NW_015631496.1:0-37992 GCF_001515625.1 Sinocyclocheilus rhinocerous
CTCATGGTGACATCATTGTGAGATCAAATTGTTGACTGGGTAACTGGCTCAGCGGACGCAGCCGTCTTTCATTTAGGACAACTATTAGCTGTCTCGCTTCCATAGTTTGACCAAACTCCCCATCACATTCATTCCCTTTAAATAGACTCCTAATTATGTGCTGCCTATTATAATTGTTTGCCAGCCATGTGCCTTTGTATATTATAATGCAAAAACTAACAACCATTAGTATAATGACAGTTTTATTCTTTGCATAAAAACACTTCAATTAATTGAACACTAATTGAACACTGGGTGTATTACAACTTTAGAATTGTAATATTTATTTGGTTCTGCACTTTTTCTTGCCACAGAATTACAATCGTATCGACTGAAATGTGAAGAAGCTTTTTGCACAGTGGTGGCCACTAGCGGAGTGAACTGTGAACAGCGATAAGGTATAGCTAAGAAGGGTCCAGACTAACCTTACGAACGAATGACTTACGGAAGGTATACTTAACTAAGAACGTTTCGGGAAACACGTATTAACGTAAAGGTACAACTTAAGGTATAACTTACGAACGACGTAGCGTTAAGAAGGTTTCGGGAAACGCAGCCTAGATCTTTAAAATTAATACATTTTAGATATACATAAATATTGAAATTTAAATAATTAAAAAAACTATAATAGTACTCTTTAAAGTCATTGAATGAAAATTCACCCTACTTATTTTCTAAATGTACGCTATAGATCTGGTTGTTAACCTGTGCATGTTTCATTTGAAAAAAAAAAAAATGTTGATCTTGTAATGTTTAATACAAAACAACAGGCTTCTCTCTTTGATGTGTGCAGAACTTCTCCTATTAATTATTCTGCTGAAACCCAAAGTCCAAAAAAAACAAAACAACCGATGCCTCCCCAAATGAGTCCCAGTATTATATATTTTCTTTTTTATAATCCATTACACTTGGATGTACCTCATAATACAGAAGAATTATGTGGCTTCTTCCATTTTATTGCGACTTTAAGATTCAGATCTTATTTGTGTGTGCGTGTCTGTGTGTGTGTGTGTGTGTGTGTGTGTGTGTAGTTGTCAGAGTTACACAGGCAATGTATTATAGCAAGGGTTATATCTCAGTATCTAATAACTAGTCAAAAGTCCAATTGCACAAATATTTTTTAGACCCATATGGAAAAAGTTTTAAAGCCCAGAGATAAGGCCTACTGTCTGACAAAGCATGACATAGGTTGCAGACACATTTCATATCAAAAGATCTCACCAGCTCCCTCTTGTGTGTATTGGGTGAGCTGAGAATAACTCCTGTTAACCTGCAAACCTTGGGACAGTTTCTCTTCCAATATTCAAGATTTTAGTATTCACTATTTTTTCAGGACATGGCATACATATCTACTAATGCAGTAAGAATACAGAGGATGACAGTGTTTTTCATGCTGCTCAAACATAGTAATATATTCTGTGAAAATGCAAATTAGGCAGTCATGTGTCTATACAGTGGTTATTTTTGACCTCCCCGTTTGTCCAACACAATATTTAAACATATCAACATTTATAATATTTCTGGCATTTCTGCTGTAGCTGCTTGTTTTTAAACTTGTTATTATTATTGTTATTCATAACAGAAACCAATATTGTTGATATATTAAATTAATTAACTACAATTAATCTTTTTTTTTTTTTTTTTTTTTTATTTTAATTTCTTGTGTTCATTTAGTGAAGAACATTGTGGAAAACATTCCTGGTTAGGGATAGGGTTAAACAGATTTTTACCGTATGTCAGTTCTAACATGACTTATTTTGAATCTAGTGGTTACGACAGCTGTTTGGTTGAATTTACAGTTTAATTATAGGTCATCAGATTATATAAATAATGACATATCAAATTTTGTTAAAAATATTTTTAAAAAATTATTTTTAGAAATATTACCAAACCTCATAAATGTAGCAATAGCAAAACACATTCTTCAGAAAGCAATGATGCATCTTACAAAAATTTCAAGAATTGCATGTTTTTATTAACAATATCAAATAAATTATTATGGGGCTGGATATAGATTTGAATTTAGATTAGAGTTTTATTATAATAATAATAATTAATTTACACTGGAAGTTTGCTGAGGTCCCACAGTGGGGGACGACTAGGTCTAGAAAAGAAGTTAAATCTGTTGGTCTTGTCTTGTTCTAGTGGAACTAAAGAAAATATATACATTAATAAACATTAAATTATACACACACACACACACACACACACACACATATATATATATATATATATATATATCCGTCCCAAATTGTAAATTTTTAACACACATGCCACATATGAATAATTAAGTAGGTCGATTTGCATACAGTTTGTCTTCGTTGGTGTTTGGAGGACTGCGTGACAGACCACGCCCACTCTGATGCGTTCCTCCTCAGCAGAAGCACGTGATTAGGCGTGTTTACTTATGGTACAATGTAGCGTCTATGAGACCATCAACCTCAGCCGAATAATCAATTATACGGTCACGTTCAGGATCAGAATCACTTATTGGATTGACATCAGGCCCTTCGCTGACTAGTAACTGCTCGATGCATCTGAGAAAAGGGAAAGTCGAGTGAATAGCCTGAGGGCGAGCGAGCCAAACAGACAGACGAGGGGAAAGGTAAGATTGACATATTGTGCATTAGATATTTGACGTTGTTGTAAAATCATATTAACCGTTTGTATTCGTATTGCAGTCGCATTGACCGCATATCAGCTAACGCAAGTGTAATGCAAACGCTGTCATAGTAGTTTATAATAGGTCGCTGTGGCTTTGAGGAAGTTGACATTGAACCTGAAATACCAACGACTGTGGAAGTGACCTACAATGTTAGTTGAACAATGAGAACAAAAAAAATATTGTGTCAATATCTCGATACGTCCCGTTTTCAGTGCATGTTACATGATTATGCTTTATCTGTGCCATATTGCCTAATCACATGGAACGCTGTGTCGGGCTGCGTCTCAAAACCTATTGAGCTGTCTACCTAGACAACATATTTAGGAATCAGAGGTGCAGTTGCATATGATGCCCACATTGTTGTCTGTCTAGGCCGCTGGCTAGGTTTAGATACTATGTGTAGTTTGAGATACTTTCTATGACTGGTACTGATATGTACAACACATTTTATATTTTTGACAATGATAATTAATTAGAATTAGAATGCAACAATTAAATATGCATTATGAATATTTATACTACTATGATGTTGATTATAACTTTAAAAATACTAATAACAAGCCATAATGTTGTTGAATAAATTATAAATGTGTAAAAGACAAATTTTAAAGGGGTCATATGATGCTTTTTTAAAGATCATTATTTTGTGTATTTGGTGTAAGAGAATATGTTGACATGCTTTAATGTTCAAAAAACACATAATTTTTCAAATACTGTACATTATTGTAAGTTTGGTGCCTGATATTTGAGTAATAGTGGTCAAACTGATTATTGGTTCATCTCTGATGTTGCTGGTTTATATCTTTAGGGTGGGCTCTTTTTAGGGATACTGGACCACCAGATGCATTCCTAATAGCATCTCTGCTGCTAGCCTCATTATGGGCGTTATAGAGGAGACTGACGTAGAGCGTGAGTAACACTCTTATCCACTTTGCACACTACTTCATGTCAAGGAATCTAATGTTAGTCCACACACCTACACACAAGCACCTGTGAACAGGATCTAGTGACACTGCATGTGTAGAGCAGAGTTATAATGTCCTGAATGATTTTTTTGTGTTAAACATTGCCTTGATTTTCATCTCCAGTGTCTCAATGTATAAAGCCACACTGGTTACTTGTAGTGCATTTGGCTGCTGACCAAAACAGGCCAGCTATACATAGAGGTTATGGCAGGGCGATGTAGTTGAAAATATATCTTTGTGTTTTTCAGCCTTTTGACCATATTCAATATACAGCTCAACATTTGTGTATTTTTTCTGAAAGTGGGTTAAAAAAGGTGTCTTTTTTAATTAGAGGAACTATAATTTTAGGCAAACAATAAATGTTGACAAGTAGATTCAAAATGATGAATGCACTGTAATTAAGAGCTACAACAGTAGAAAAAAGTTACAAATTTAATAAACACAAGAAAGAACAAAATGTAGTCATCTTCATTTACATCCACCAATTTAAACATGCATAGTTATAGGAAACGGAATTGTCGAATTAAAAATGTACTACATTCATCACAATATACAGTGGGTACGGAAAGTATTCAGACCCCCTTAAATTTTTCTTCATGTTACCAGCAGATTTCTTGATAATCCACTACTGTTAAAAGCTTTGGGATTTTTAATGTTTTTGAAAAAAAAAGTCTCTTATGCTCTGCATTTATTTAATCAAAATTACACTAAAAACAGTAAATAAAAAATATTATTAAAATTTAAATGAACTGTTTTCTATTTTAATACTTTTAAAAATATATAATTTATTCCTGTGATGGCAAAGCTGAATTTTCTCTGTTACTCCAGTCAAATGTTACATGAGCCTTCTGAAATCATTCTAATATACTGATTATGAAAACAGTTATTCTGCTTAATATTTTGTGGAAACTGTGACACATTTTTTTTTCAAGGTTCTTTGGTGGATAGAAAGTTCAAAAGAACAATATTTATTTGCAATAGGAATGTTTTGTAAAATACATGTTTTTTACTCCCACTTTTGATCAATTTTGTTCATTCCTGCCAAATAAAAGTATAAATATCTTTTAAAATATTAAAAAAATTAATAACTCCAAACTTTTAAATATTAGTGTATTTAATGTTTATTAATCAATATTGCCTGGATATATACCTGTACATGTCTTTATTAATATCAAACTCTTTTATGAAGTGAAATCACTTAAAGAGTTATTTAGTATAATTTTGCCAGGAAAAGTTTTAGAATTTGTATCATATGTTAATGTAAAAAAATCTTGTGTAATATAACTTGTGTTTGTTTGTTTGCTGGTTTTTATTGTATTTGTTATATTTGTATTTTCTGAATTGTTTTTGCCATGAAAATTGCCTAAGATGCTGACATGGCATTAAATAAAAATATACTACTACTACTTTATTAATATCACTTGTTGATACCGAAAGGGCATATTTAGGTGCAAAACAAAAGCACCTGTTTTTCATTTAAAATGGACTCCCCCATGAATCTAGTCACACTGAACAGAGTCATGGGGTTTCTCTTATCCCATTAGTGTCTTTCAACACTGTTCTTTAGGTTGGTTCTGAAGCTAATTGCCCAATGAATATGTTTAGGCAACTCGTTTACTCTGTGCGCTGTAGGTAGATTAGAATAATCTAATCAGATGGGTCTGTATGTGGAGATTAAGTGTGGTTAAAATGTCCAGATGTTGCAAAGTCTGTCTTAAGATATTCTGCATTGCAGATCTTCCTCCTTACGTTGTACTGTCTGTATTGTGAGTTTAGGGGCAGGAGTGAGTCATATGCATCAATCATGTCCTCAGTGCAAAGCTTGTGACCAACTAGTGCACATTTTAGACAGAGTTAATTACACTAATCCCAATGATTAATTGACCACCCTCTCACTAAAGAGTTGTTTTTGAGCAGGCAAGAAACAGCAGTTTCTGGTGTTAAAAGAATATGTTTGTGTAGGAGTGTTCTGTCTGGATTTACCACATAGTCTGATAGTACTAAAACCAAAAAAAGGATTTTAGGTCAGTTGGTCTTTTGAGAAACAGACACAGTATCAAAACAATAGGAAAGCTGTTCTTGTATACATTGCTGTCCAAAAGTTTGGGGTCAGTAAGATTTTCTTGCAAAGATATTAATACATCTATTCAGCAAGAATGCAGTCATTAAATCAAAAGTAATTTTTTTAAATTTTAAAATGTTTAAAGATGTCTGGGTCATTCCGTGTCAACTCAACCAGAGGTCCCCGGCTAAAATTTTTGATTTTGCTAATATTTATTCTGAAGAAAGATAAACATGTATAGTGATGAAAGCCAACATATTAAATGTCATAGATGAATATTTACTGAGGGGGGTCAAAATGGCAATTTTCACCTGAGATTCCGAGCCAAATTACAGGGGGGTACAAATGACTTAAGAAAGATGGCAGCATCATAATGTTACTTTTACTCAGAGATTGGTAGGTCTATTAGTAAAATCTGTTGAATTTAGCAATCTTTGTTGCATTATGTGCCAATGGTGACCATTCAGAAATAGGGAAAGAACACTTTTCAAGTTTTTCTCCAAAGTTTGCAGGCCTGTAACTCAAAAAGTATTAAAAATATCTTAATGCCTTTTTAGATATTGGGTCTTAACAAACTTCTCTTTGGGTATCTTCATTTTTAAGGCTCTATATGGTTCAGTTCCAGAGATAATGGAATTTCAATATGGCTCCAGGAGTAAATCGATAAATTGTACACATTTTCAGTGGTCAAAAACCAAATGTGGGTCACTTTGCAAAAATTTGATCATTCTTTTCTTTTAAAGAGGAATGTCTGAAGAACAAATAATGTTGAAACTAGAAATGCATCTCGTTTTCTTCTGTCAAAACAACTGCATTGAACATACCTGTCTGAGTGCCATAAGTATTCTTTGGAGAAAGAAGCCCTGCAAACTTTGGAGAAAAACTTGAAAAGTGCTCTTTCCCCATTTTTGAATGGTCACCATTGGCACATAATGCAACAAAGATTGCTAAATTCAACAGATTTTACTAATAGACCTACCAATCTCTGAGTAAAAGTAACATTATGATGCTGCCATCTTTCTTAAGTCAATTTTACCCCCCTTTAATTTGGCTCTAAATCTCAGGTGAAAATTGCCATTTTGACCCCCCTCTACAAAATAGTGGATTACTCCGTAAATATTCATCCACGGCATTTAATATTTTGGCTTTCATCACTATACATGTTTATCTTTCTTCAGAATAAATATGGAGACCTCTGGTTGAGTTGACACGGAATGACCCTTTTATTTGACATGCATGCTGTTTTTTGAACTTTCTATTCAACAGAGAATCCTGCACAAAATGTATCAGTTTCAACAAAAATATCAGGTAGCACAACTGTTTTCAACATGGATAATAAGAAATATTTCTTAAGCAAATCAGCATATCAGAATGATTTCTGAAGGATCAAGTTACACTGAAGACTGGAGTAATGGCTGTTGAAAATTCAGCTTTGCCATCACAGGAATAAATTACATTTTAAATATATATTAAAATAGAAAATATGTACCAGTACACACATATCAGCAATTCATACCTATATCCATCATGTTCTGTTCATAAATTCATGTGTTTGTTTTATCCAATCAGAGGTGACCCTGGCTCTTTTGGATGCTGCCAATGACAGGGACCCAGTGGTGCAGGAACAGGTCAGGAAGTCCATCTTGACACTGGGGAACCAGCAGCCTGATAAAGTCCTGTCCATGTGCCAGGACTACCTGCTCAAACATCCCAAGGTCAGCCAAAGCGTTTCCTTAAAACATCAACATGTTTTGAGAAGGTTTTTCAAGGTTTTGTATGTGCTTTCCTCTAATGGTTTTGTAGATTATTGCTGAATGTCATGAATTTTATATGGCCTTTATGATATGAAAAGCATCAAATATTAGAAGACATCATGAAATCAGTCTTGTCTCTGTAGATTTATATATACTACCATTCAAAAGTTTGGTGCGAGTACATTTTTTTTTTAACTTGAAGAAATGTATACGTTTACTCAGCAAGGATGCATTGAATTGATCAAAAGTGACAATAAAGATGTTATAAAAGATTTCTGTTTCCATAAATATAGCCAGCACAACTGTTTTCAACATTGATAATAATAAGAAATATATCTTGAGTGCTATTTGCTTTGCCATCACAGGAATACATTTTAAAATCTATTAAAATGAAAGAACAGTTTAAATTGTACAATTATTGTAATTAATAAATTAAATTTTAATTAAATAAACTTTTAATATTTCACAATATTATTGTTTTAACTGTATTTAATCAAACTAATTCTGCCTTGGTGAGAATAAGAGACATTTTTCAAAAACATAAAAAAACAGTATGTTCCTGACTGAGTTTGTTGGCCTGCTAACAGGAAGCAGAAGCAGTGTTTCAGTCTTCATGCTAATGTCCCCCAGCATGTGTTGTTTCTGAAACGTTTGTGTTGTAATTCAGCAAGTCACATTAAGTCGTTTTATGCTTTATTTCATGTTATGCAAACATGTGATTCCTTTGTTTGTATGGAGATTTTCCTTCTTAGAGGTCAAAATCGCTATTTCCCTAAACAGAAAGGAAAAGAAGATAATTTAGTGCATGTTTCTTTAAAAAGGAAACACATCAATCTCATCTGTAATAAACCTCTTATCAGTAACCAGAGCTCTTCCTTTTATTGATTTGTAATGCCTAGTGTTGCAGGGGAAAACCACTGCTCGGACAGGACTGTGTTTCTGTGTTTTGTGCCTCTGATTTGGCTGAAGTTTGTTTTAATAGTTGACCTACTTTATAAAATTTGAATATAGGATGAGCCTGTGATGAATTTCGAATTATGGTTATCATGTCTTTCATAGTGTATTTCTGTAGTACCTGTGCATGAGTTTACTTGCAGGTTATCTTTGTCCTCTGTAGCTGGTGGTCGGGCACAGAGTGGTAATCTTGCAAACCATTGAATTGGTGGTGAAGAGCAGGATTGATGACATCAGTTACCCCAAGATCAAGAGTGTCATACAGCTAGCATCAGATGAGATGACGAAATCAAAGGTGGGACAGCTGACTTACACCACTGTCCTGAAGTTTGGGGTCAGTAAGGTTAATGCTTCATATTAGAATGATCATGAAGGATCATGTGACGCTGAAGACTGGAGTAATGGTGGCTGCTGAAAATTCAGCTTTGCCATTCCAGGAATACATTCTAAATATATAGGGAAAACATTGTTTTAAATTATAATAATATTTCACAATATTACTGTTTTCATTGTAACTTTGATGAAACTAAAGCAGACTTTGGAGAATAGAGTGTATGAGACTTAAAAAAAAAAAAATCTTACTGACCACAAATGTTTAAACAGTTCCATTAAAACTATAAAGAACAGGTTTTGTTTTGAGTCTTTTGCTTTTAAATTACATTTTGGAAAATAGTTATGTGACATCTGGAAAAGTTTAGTAGCACAAAGCATTACTTTTCTTAGTTAGTTTTTTATTGTTTGTGTATTTAATATACTACACAAATTGTACCGTGATGATTTTTGTATTTAAACATGTACAGTAAAACGAATTGTCCACTCTGTATAGGAGGTTGTCCCAGAATGGCAGCAAGCAGCTAGTAATATTCTAGTTGCTGTGGGAAACAAATATATTAATGACATCATGGAGGAGATACTCGGCAAGTTCCGGCCGGGAGTTTTGCCTCACTTTTTTGTGGTTCAAACACTAGCCAATCTCTCTGACTCAAACGGTACGTATCTTTAATCAAAACTCCTGAAATTAATTCAGTGCTAGATATGCCTTTATGTATCCATAAAATTGGACTTTAATTTTATTTAATGTCAATTTAATAAATTTTAAATACACGTTTTAACTTTATGAAATGAAATGGAAGTTACAGTTACAGACTTGCTGCAACCTTTGATGTTAGAACATGCTTTGTGCATTTGACAGTTGATCATTATTGTTTCTGTTCCTCATTTCACTGAACTTTAGGGAAATTACATTAATAATGAAATAAAAGGGCTTTGTTTAAGCCCTGTGTTCTTTTTTTGACCTGTTTTGATATGTTTGACCTCTACCCACAGTATACGGTATGGTGCCTTTTCTCAATGCTATAATGGGGACCATGTTACCCATGCTGGGCATGACCAAACAAGACAACATGAAATGGGTCTTCTCGTCCGGTAAGTTCAGTTATAGATCTGCGTAAAGTGGTAAATTTTCTGCATCAGCTAAATGACTGATTTTTAAGAAATAAAGTAACTTATGCTCTCTTAGGCCTCCATTTATTTGATCAGATAATCTATTTTAATGTATTTTAAAATTTAATTTATTCCTTTGATGGCAAGGCTGAATTTTCAGCAGCCATTACTCTAGTCTTCATTGTCACATGATCCTTCAGAAATCACTCAAAAAACATTACTTTTTTTATTTATTTGAAATATATTTTTTTTGTAACAACGTAAAACCTTACTGTCACTTTTTATCATTGTAATAAATCGTTGCTGAGTAATAGTTTCTTTAAAAAATGACTGTATATTGTCTTTTACTTACATGAAATGCTTTGATTAGTGTTAAATGTTTGTAGTGATGTGGCTTCTCCTCTCTTAACGTTTCCTCTCAGCTCTCTGCCACTTCAGCGAGAGCATTCTAGAATACCTGGCCAACTTGGACAAAGCTCCGGACCCCACTGTGCGTAAAGACACCTTCTCTAGTGAGATTTACTCAGCCTATGACATCCTGTTCAACAGCTGGATCCAGAGCAGAGAGTCCAAGGTACATTTAATGAGACGAAGCACACATCCAATTACAGCTAACTCATTTTGAGCCTAAAGAGGGACACGAACATGCGCCAACTGAGTTCAGTTCAGTTTTCTTTGGAATTGAAGCAGGGGGGAAAAAAACCCATGTGAGCTTGTGAACTGAATCTACTTCTTTTAGAGAGGTAGATTTCTTTGTAAATGCTGAAGATTGGATTGTATGTAGTAATTTCGCCTTTACACATTACATTATTGCAGCCGGAAAAGATTAAAAATCATATGTTCTATTTAAAATAGTTCTTGGTCACTAATCATTCAAGATTCAGAAATAATTTTTGAAATTTTTCTCAGTCTGTTTTTTTTCTTTCTGTTTCTGTTATTATCTTTTTCAGTTTGTTTGTTAATTTGCTCTAGTGTGAATGTGGATTCATGTATGCGTTGAAACTATTCTCTTGTGTGTCATTCTGCAGCTGCGTCTGACTGTTGCAGAGGCTCTTGGGTCAATGAGTCACCTAATGGCACATGATAAACTGGAAGAACAGCTTCCCAAACTCCTTCCCACTGTACTGGGCCTCTACAAGAAGAATTCAGAACACTACATCATCAGCAAGGTAAAGCCCTCCTCACCATTTCACAATTACAGGAAATGTTTGGTGGAAGTTTATTAACTTCAACCAAGTTCAAGTCCAATTCAGTCCAAGTTCACATGCTTTTCCCCCCACTCTGGACTGTTTCCATATTGTGTTCCGTAAAGACATGGAAATGTGTAATTGTTTTTGCATTATTTAAGCAGCCTGCTGTGACTTTCATAGTCAGATCAGATTTTATGACCAATCTATGAGAAAATCCAGGACTCTGTACTGCCTAATGTAGTCGAATTCTGTTTGTGTTTGTTTAGAGTTTGAGTCAGATCCTGGAGGCCTCTGTGAATATGGGCAGCAGAGTGCTGGAGACACAGATTGATGGTCTCTTAGTCGCTCTGCACCAGCAGGTCAGTGTTTCTTTCACTCGCTATTTATGTGCACCACTTTTTCGTATTCATAAGTCATGATGACAAAAGCCTTTTGCAGACTTCTTCTACATCCCCGGCACAACTTCTTGGTGGAACAGTTTTTAAGTTGCCTAACAGTGTTTCATTTTGGTGGAACAGGTTTTAAGTTGCCTAACAGTGTTACACAGAGTTACACAGCCCAGGGCCGTTTAACAGTTTAACATAGTAGGGATTATTCACAAAAAATCAGATTGGAACAGTTGTTTATTAACTGTTTACTTTAAACCATTCATTTTGCAATTTGAGCATTTTTATTAAAATTTGTTATTTCCTTTCGAAATTAACAGCTTTTCATTTAGATTATTTAATTGCATTCATACCTTATCACTGCTTTTTTCCTTTGAAATTCCAGTTTTCTCAGTTATTAGATACTAATTTGTATTTCTGGACAGCTGTCAGTTACTAAAACAAATAAAGCACATATAAATCCTGTGTTTTTTTTTTATAAACTTAAAATAACTTATTTTGAGTTGACAGAGTTTTCAGGTCCTCATTGTCAATAGATTTATATTAATTTTTCCTTCCAGATATGCTCACCTATGGATTTCAGCAACCCTCCAACTGTGAAAAATCACAACGAGGTCCTGCGATGCTTTACTATTCTTGGTGGGTCTTGGTTAAACCCTTTTCTTAATTTTAAGGTGCATGCAATTGTAAACATCTGATTGAAATCTATTTTCTGGACTAGCCATGTGGACATGAACTCGAGCAAATGTTGTATTCTCAGTCAGCTGACTACTGTAGCAATATCCTTGTGTCATGTGCTGATGGAGTCTGAGCTGAGATTAAGTTAAAGTGTCAGACCAGCAGGCTCCTCCAATCAGTGAGATGATATCATACAGTTGTGTGCTCGGTGCTGATTTGAGGTGGCACACACCAGCTGGATCGCACTCCTCTTGCTTTTGTGTTTTATCAAGCAAATGCAAGGAGTCCAGGAGCTGTTAAAGTGTTTTCTGTGTGTGTGTGTGTGTGTGTGTGTGTGTGTGTGTGTGTCTATCATGATGTTATAATCATGAGCGGGTGTTTCAGCTGTGAAAAGATTTGGTGTTAGTGCTAGACTACAAATGCATAAAAATATATTAATTAGAACAATGACTTCTTAAATATAATTCAATTAATTCATTAATTTTTTTGTTTTTAACCAATTAATGTTCAGCTGTTGAGAGCTGCTGGTCTAGGTAATGTAGCTGCCTTTATATGGGCTATTTAAACAATGGATCATTTACCAGGCATTAAAACCAGACACCATTGACTAATGTATGCATTCATACGCAGATTTTGGTGGTTCATTTACTGGCACAGAACACTGTCAAAGACTTTATCGGTAACTGAGGGTAAACTTGACAAATTGCATTCATTTTCACTTCTATATTTTGCTGTTTTTGGCCCCAGCTAACACGTTCCCGGACCGTCTGATGGTGTTTGTTCTCCAGAGGTTGGAGAACAGTAACGAAAGGAACAGAATGGGCTCGCTGGCTGTTCTCAGACACCTCATCAACTCATCCAGTGAGTTTTAAACATGTAATCAAATACGTCAATGATTTCTTCCTCAGCCAGACACTCTTATCCAGATTGTCATACCTGGCTATGAAAAGATCAGAATGTTTTGCTGCCATTGTCATTTTAAAGACCTGTATTTTTAAAACTCTGCTCTGTCTGTTCAAGCCTCCATTATGGAAACCAAGAGGCTCCTAATTCTAGTCAGCATCAGGCAACCTCTGGCTGACCACAGTAATAAGGTACATAAATATATCCTACCTATGTGATAAGTGACAAACTATGGGTGTTTCATCATCTTTGGGCACTTTTTGTCCTGCAGACCTTTAGAAAATAAACTCCCTTAAAATACATTTTTCACAATTTTACTAGTTTATTTAATTTGTCTACTAAAATGTCCAACAGTGAATGTACATGCATCATAGGAGGATTTGACATTGGCTATGTTTCCATTCAAAGTTGTGAATTTAACTTATGCACAAAATTAGAATATTGTATAAAACCTTTGCAAATAAAGAACTGTTTCCATCCCATGTCTTCAAAAGAAAAAAAACCCCCGTCACTTTCTGGGAAACTGATGCAAAGTTACAGTAATATAAATGAAAGATGCTGCAACTGGGGAAGCCTGTGGCTCTTTATTCCTACATAATAAATGACTTGTGCCAGACGAAACGCAATAACAAACAATGTTCCGGTTCTTGATGTTTGGGAATGCAATTGTGTGAGACAATAATGGGAGGTGATTACTAAATAATTTTAATGATGGAAAAATAGGTGGATGGAAACATAGCTATTAACATTAACATTTGTTCTGCAGTGTCATTGTCACCACATCTCAAGTTATGTATTGTGTTTGATAGGATTATGTGGTGTAAATTAGGCCTAATACAATTAAATTCACACTTGCATAATTTGAAATGACACGTTTTAAAATGTTTTCTTCACAAATGTTTTTTAATCTTGATTTTTCTTGGTTTTCTTCACTCATCACATGTATAATCTTAAGTGTTCTTCAATGACACCTGGGTAATCAAGTACACTAATATATAGGTTTGTCATTTGGTGTTGGACAGTTTGAACAATTGCTTGAGACAACTGAAAATGACAACTGTTACATTTTTGTTCTAAAAATCCATTATTTTTGCAGAATAAATATTTGTTTTTCACTCTTTGTTGATTATTTTATTATCTTAAAATAGTTTATGGTGAAAGTCAGGCAAGTGTAAACCGATAAAATATATGCAAAAAATTGTGTTTTATGTTTTCAAGTGTTTAAAAGTTTTAATATGACATTCAACCTCTCGTACATATAAGTACCGAAAGTTATATAAATATATGTGATCCATTTTTTGTTTTCATGTAAAACTCATACTGGTGTCATACTGCTCATTTTGAGTGCTCAGAAAGGTTTCAATGATCGTGTTTGCCTGTGCAGGTGAAGAAGAGAGTGGTGCAGGTGATCAGTGCTATGGCTCATCATGGTTACCTAGAGCTAGAGGGAGGAGACCTGCTTGTCCGTTTCATCATCCAGCACTGCGCTCTACCAGACACTTACCATGTACAAACAACCGTTACTCACTAACACATTTCTTATCTTACTCCTGATCAGCAGTGTCACATGACTGTAGCTGCAAATCAACTTCCTGCTCGCTGAAGTTCCAAATCCCCTTGCTTGATTTCCCATGCATTGCATTGCAAGATTGTCTATAGTCGATTTGTTTAATATCAATTCAGCTTTTTTCATTCAGTTCTTAGTCCATGTTGAGCAACATTTCAGTGCATACCTCAGTTTTTGAATATTTACATTAGTTAGTTAGCTTTGCACTGTTATTGGCTTTAGCCCAGCCCTAGTAATGCTAGGTTGTGTGATACAATACAGCTAATAAATTGTTAATATTCACACAGCGACCTCCAGACCCAGAGGAAGTGACTAATGAGGCTCTGCGTAGCATGTGTGATAACACATTGCATCTTTTCACTACCACAGTGGGCCGCCTGACTGATGTGAGTATACAGATAAGTACAAACAAGCGTACACCTTCCTCATCTTGATGCTTGAAGTCATGGTTCATCTTTCAAAATGTGCAGTGCTCACCTTTGTTCTGTTTTATTCTGTTGTGCAGCATTATGATTGACCGTAATTGCATGTCATTTATCAAGTGAACTTGTAGTTAAAACCATGGTTTTGCTATACTAATCTCAGTTTAACCATGGTATTTGTAGTAATCAATCCACCAAAAATCCATGGTTACCACACTTTCACTATAATAAAACCATGGTTAATTTTTGTAAGGGTATTAGGGAGAACATCAGTGTCTGTAGTGGTGACAGTCCTGCTGCCACTAAATCAGACACATGCACATCTGCAATGCGTCTTATTATCCTAAAGACAACTCAATGAAACTCTTACATAGTGAGAGATGGGCTTTGCAGTCATTCAGCACAGTCCATCATCTTCACAGCCAAAGTCAGCAGCCGCAGCTCGCCATTGCCGCTTGTAAGAGAGAGTGTCTAGAGAAATATTAGATCTTTTTTCCTGTGAGCCTCCCAACATCAACATCAGGCCATTGACAGGGATCTCTCCTCAGCAGACAGACGAAGACAGTTTATGTGCCGATGAGACTGTCTCCATTCCCTCTGCCAAAACACATTCGAATGATAACCAGGAAAATGTCAGGAGATGTATATAGCCAGACTATATTTAGACTTTTGTTGTGTCTATCTTGTTAACATGTTGTTTTAAAGCACTGAGTTTGGACTTTTATGAGATTTATTGTGAATATGGATTTATGGTTTGTGGGATTTATTCAGTTTAATTCACGTTTATTTGTATAGTGCTTTTTTCAATACAAATCGTTGCAAAGCAGCTTCACAGAAAATGAAAGTTTCTACATTACATTTAGGAGTAGTGCATATCGATCCGTCCGTCCGTCCGTCCATCCATCCATCCATCCATCTACACACACATACACACACATTTATACATATTTATAGACAATAAAATATATATAAATAAACAATGTAAGACCTCAAGGAAAATGTTGAACAAAGTTCCACTATAAAAATAATTTTAACTGTAAAAGATTAGTGTATTAGTTAACAGTAACTTCACTAACTATACACAGTGAAAATGTAATAAAACTGTAATAATTTAGGTAAAATACTGTTACATTTGCAGTTTTTGCAAGTGAATAAGGAAAGTCATCATATAATTTAAAGTGAAAAAAAACGTAAATTGACATTCCCAGAATTCCCTGAGTCACACTTGACATTTGATGGTTTTTATTCATTAAAATAACTTAAGTCTTTCTTATTTTTTTCTTATCAGTACATTAGGGTTTTATGTTACATTTTACACTGTTTAATTAATGTTTATTGCTATTATGTTTATTTTAGTGTAATAATTGTGGCCCTGATGGGAGGTATTAATACTTTGTTAAATTGTCCAAGACTACCTCTATGTATGGCTTTGGTTTACTTCATATAATTACTGTACATCTGAAATGATGTTATTTCCTGTGTAGGTTCTGTGGCCGATGTTGCTTTGCTACCTGACCCCAAATCAGTATGCCAATGCTACTACACCATTGTGCAAGAGTTTAATTCTGCTGGCCAACAAGAAACAAACAGCACAAGAACCCAACTTCATCATCGACTTCAATGCACAAGGTGTGGACACACACACATGATGTCACTGATGAGCCTAGACTCAGACTAAGAGCTTTTCCACTGTCTGACCTAAAGACACCCTGGAATCACACTTTCTGTCTTTTTGGCAGTGTGGCAAATCCAGCAGCAGTTATTAAACCCTTTTTTCCATTGTTGGCCTGAAACTAAATTGCACTTGCAGACGTTTTGTTTTCATTGCAAGTCGTTTGCTTTGCCTGTTGAGTCTGTTTCTAATTAGTCAAATGAAAAGTGGTATTTATCAACTGAATAAAGTTTTTGGGGCAGAGGCTAATTGTTTCTTACGCTGACAGTGATTAAATTGAACTCTAGTAGGACAAATAAGTCCCAGGTTCAGTGATTATTTATTCGTTAATTGTAATGCTTTTGGATCATGGGCTTCACTAATGGGTTACCCTTGTCTGCCCTCCCCCTCTCTCTGTCTTACTCTGTTTCTTCCTTCTTCCCGCAGGCTCTAGTCTTCCCTCACAATATATCCTGATGATAAGGCTCTTGGTAAGTGTCAAATTCCCACCGTTTTTTTTTTTATTAGATTGTTCTCAGTTTCAGCTGGGCAATGAGTAAGGTAAAGAGTAAATAAATTATTTTTGTATAATTACCAGTGGATATTTCACTGTTCCCTATTACAAGATACCAGTGCTACTTTCATACACTAATGTTCAAAAGTTTGAGGTCAGTATTTATTTGCAAAGAAATGGGGATAGTTGACCTAAAAATGAAAATTGTGTCATTTACTCACCCTCATGTCGTTCTAAACCTGTATGAGATTCTTTCTTATGTTGTACATAAAAGAAGATATTCTGAAGAATGCTGGTAATCAAACAGTTGATGGTCCCCATTGACTTCCATAGTATTTTTTTCCCTACTATGGAAAGTAAATGGGGACCAATAATGTTTGGTTCTTCAAAATGTCTTCTTTTGTGTTCAACATAAGAACGACATGCGAGTGAGTAAATGATGACAACATTTTCATTTTTGGGTGAAATCGGTCAAAAGTGACAGCTTTTTTGATCAAATAAATGCATCTTTGTGAGCATAAGAAATCATTTAAAAAATCCTACCAACTCTAAACTATTTCTAAACACATGATATTCCTAAACACAAATATTGATTTCAAGCTAACAGTATCCATTTAGTTGTGTTTTTTTTAGTCTAGATTTTAGTCTGCTGCAATTTTATTTATTCTTTTGTCATCCATTCGTTAAAGACAAACATTTTTTTTAATCTCAGTTTCTCCTCATTTTTTTGAATCATGATGTCATTTAGTCTATGCTTAGTGCAGACCTTAAAACTTCTCAAATTAATGTTACATTTTCCTCAGGTGAATGCTGCGTTCCCGTTTCGATGCAGGGGACATGGTGCTCCCTCTCTAAGTCTGCTCCACGCTATCAGCCCTAACATTCACCCTAAAGCCGAGCCTCTGTGGGAAAACGAGATTCCAAAGCTGGTCAATTATCTTGAAGGTTTGTTAAAATATACAACAGTGATGTAGTGGATTAGGTACAGAGCTTTTCTTCATCAGGCTACCAGAACACGCCACCTATTGGTCAGCTCTGTCTAATTTAACCTGCTGTGAGATTTCAATGAAGTAGGTACATTTACTGACATAAAAGGACTTTTTACCTTATTTAGTCTAGTAACTGATATTTTACAGGTTCTCTAGACTCGCTCTGTCAGTTTTTAGTCGAACGAGAGCTCATCTGCTATGATTAGGTCCTTAGAGACTCACAAGACGACCAGATGTTTCCAAGATGCAGCCAAAGTCATTTTTAAATATGAAAAATCATATTTCACATTCAACGACTCTTCCAAGATAGTTACACGGTATAGCTTTAAAAAGTTATATTGGGTATCCCATTATCTTTGACTTTTTCCAGAGTGTGGTTTGAATGCATCTCTGACTGAATTTGTCTCTGTCTTTTAACCAGAATCAACAGAAGATTCTCTGGATAAAAAGAAATGGGAAGAAACTTTACTTCAGGTCTGTAGTAATTTGTATGAATTAATAATGGCTGTTGAAAAGAGACGCTTGTGTTATTAAAAATGGGGAAATTAGGAAATCTATAGGAATAAATCATATCTATATCTAGAAGAATAAGTGAAAGTTAAGCACTGACCAGTTGCAAACGTCCTAATGGCCAAAGTAAATGGTGTTTAATCAGACATTGCTTTCTGATTGTGATCAAGCTCCTGTCTAAAACTCTGGCAGCCATTGATGACAGCCAGTGGACTGGTCAGCTTGCAGTAGAAGCCACACGATACCTTCCTACCTACAACAACGCTCTGGAGGAGAAGGTCAGTTTGGAAATCCATCTGTGCCTTTTCATATTATAAACCAGGTTTATTATTTCAGAAAAGGAACTTTCTAAGTCCGATAGATTTTTTGGTTCTGCATTTTATAAGTCTCGTTATTTTATATTTTTGTTCTAATTACTAATTATTATATTTGTATCTAATTATTATAAAACAGCAGTTCAAGAAAATAGTTCTCAGCTTATTTAAATTTATTGCCTACATAATAAATCTCCCATGCAGTTTGCCCAAACAAAATAAGTATTTGAATGTAAATTTTACTTAATTTCCTGGGTTCTTGTGATAAACTCTTCTTTCTTTCTCTTTTTCTCAGAGTTTTTTGTATAGGTGTATCGGTGTGATTCTCCAGCAGTGCTATAATAAAGAGCTGGTCAGGAAACAGCTGCAGGAGATCTTGATCGGCACTCGTCACAATGATGCAATTGAAAGAACGGTATGCCACTGAGCACTTATTAGTTCACTTCTAACTTCTGAAATAAGAGGCATAACTTCTCAGAGAGTTTACTGTGTTGACAGTCAAACAGCTTGCTGAAGCAGCGCATGCTGACAGCACACTAAAACCTTCTCTAGGGAATTATGTCTCTTAATTCATCACTTTAACCACACTGCCACAAAAAATGTGAAGAAAAATTAAATATTAGAAAACAATTTAAATCTAGTTGCAAATTGACTGCAGTATTTTTACGGAAAATAATACGTTTTATTTACTTTATATAAGTAAATAGCAGCATGTTTCAGGTGATAAAAACATGACTTCTGGATAATATGGTAGTCCATTGTTGGATGACCAATTGGCCATTCTTATCCATTCCTGTCCCTAAATTTAGGTCATTCTACTGCTTAGTGTTACAAGAGAACACATATCACATAATTTCTAATCATAGATTGGTACAAAATTGGCTTCAAATGTTCCACAGTTTGGATATCTGAGGTTTTGCAGTTATTTAAAAGCCGCTAATTAAGAATAATGAAAGTAACAGGCAGTAATTGGTATGCAGGGTGTTGCCATGGGAATCGGGTTGTGTGCCAGCAGTCATCTCGATGGCACTCTGGAAAAACTGGAGGAGTTTGGGAAGTCTGACGCCTTCAGGAAAGCCTCAGGGATATTTGGTCTTCTCAAAGTAGGCCGAGCTTCATTGTACATTGTGATGCAAATTAAAACATCTTTTTATTCCCCAAATTAGATTGTTAAAAACGGTAACATTTAAATTTGGTTTGAAATTATTGTTTTACCATGTTATGTGTTTTTAATAATAGTAATTGTAAAATGTAACCGTGCACAGTGTTTCATTGAGCAAAGGTTAAATTGTAAGTGCTTCAGAGACTATATTTTACACATTTATCTTGTTGTGTGTCACTTTTTTTTGTCATTCAGGATAAAAACGATGTTGATGTGGAGAAAATGAAGAGCACTCTCATTTTGTGTTATGGCTATGTTGCGTTGCATGCTCCAGAAGATAAGCTCCTCACTCGCATCGATAGTGACATTCTCCACAACATCTCCAAGAACTTCAACACCAAGGTAAAACAAAGTGGTATTCTAAATTGGTATTTCTAAATTCTAATTCTTATTTATTCCTCTGAAGTTTAAATTGATAGTTTTGTGGCTTTTAGTCTTTTTAGTCAGTTACCACATTTTAGTGTACTCATAAAAGTTGACAAAAATAACTTTTAGCAGATTTACACTTTTAAAATGTACAGTCTCTTTTCTGAGAAAAATGGACCAAAAATATTGATGACTAGACTTGCAGTTGCATTAGATGTTTGGTGGAGGTTTTTGGAAAAATGTCATGCCTCTGTAGACATTCTATTATGTTAGATGAACAGCTAATTTATTTGATCAGAATTAATACATTAATCATTTCCCATTGTTTATTACAGCAGTGAGGCACAAAAAACAAAAATGTGTTGCTGCTGTGAGGTGTTTTGCTAAACAAGTCCTTTGAATGTCCTAGTATATTGTTGACAGGATTCAGTTGGCTGCTTTTGAGGCTGCAGTTATGACAGTTTGATCTAAATGATTTTTAACGACAAGGATCATTAATTCTCTTTGAGTGCTGAATCATACCTCATCAATATTCATAATGTAATTGTGCGATTTAAAATAATTTCACTGTTAGGGAACCATGTAACTCATTTTGTTTTAACATTCTGCGGTCCAATTTGAATATCAAAGTTGAGTTCGTCTTGGTCTTTGTTGGGATTTTAGGAGAATTTTGTTAAACTGAGATGTTATATATATATATATATATATATATACAAACAGTATCTGAAGGTTCACTTAATTCATCATTCTTATAGTCCATTTTGTTGTTAAATAAAAAGGATTATCTTTAATGTTTGTGAATTACATTGCATCATTACTTTTATTGTTGCACAGGTTCTGGGAATTAAAGTAGAGACCAAGGTACCGTGAAAGGAAGCGATCACAAGGACCTCCTCTGACCTTTGAACTTTAACTCACTTTCTCTTCAGTCTTGATGCTGCAATCAAAATCTTTACAGTATAACCTTTTGAGCTTCTCAAAAAAGTTCATAAACCTCTCAGCTATCTCTTTATGACCCTGAGATGGATTTTAAAAAGCATTTATAAGCTCTTCCTATTTAGTTTTGATATTTTTAAAAGGTCTGTTGTTATATTAGAGTTTAAAATAAAGATGACATTTTAAACTGGCTTTACACTAGTAAGTAAAAGTTCAATGTTTTTTGAGAAGGTCAAAAAGTGCTCACTAACCTGATAACCTTTGTCTTACTAAAGCGTCACAGTGTCTTGATTTTCTGGCTTTTGTGGATTTTAGGTGACTTGATTCATCAATTCAACTCTTTTTTTTTTTTTCTATTGAATCACAATTATATTGTCAAAGATTGTGATTTTCATCTCTTAATAGCACTGTTTAGAGTACAAGTAAGTGAAGTCAAACATGTCAATTACTTTAAAATGAGCATGCTGAGTGCAGCTGTGACCAGGAAATGCTTTCCTAATTCCAGGTCTTGATTTGCCTCTGCTGTTTGATTGACATTTGCACTGTTTCATTACGCATAGTTTGAGTGTGTGTTTGCATCTCTTTATATGTGTTTGTGTGTATGTATGTTTATGGGCACGTCATAGGACCTGACTATGAAGCTCAGTCTCATTCATAGTGTCGGACTCATTGCCAAGGCCATCAGCAAAAGTGTTCGTAAACAGGGCTACCTGTTCTCCCGCAAACAAGAGTTGATGGGCGTTATGATGGTGAGAGGTTTGATATGATGATCATTCAGTTTTTAATATACTGTATGTATGTTTTCAATGTAAGAAAATGTTTGTTTGTTTGTTTGTTTTTTAAACTCAGATCAGTTTCATAATGATATGCAGATTTATTTGGCATTTATGTCTTCTATTTAAATGCAGGATTTCATAAAAGCTGAACCAACAGATGTCATGCGGACCCCAGTTCGCTATCTTGTATTGACCACATGTGCCAACCTCATGTATCCTACCATTTTAAATCTTTCTTGTGTTCATCTTCACTACTGTGTTCATTCATTTTTAAAAGATTTGTAAACATATGCTAAACTGCCATCTTTGTCCATTGCAATGCAGTGCCGCACTCTGTTAAGAACTTGACTCAAGTCTTCAGAAACTTAGATCCTCCTTTAACAGAAAATGAAAACTTTGACTTGTTAAAAACATGTTTGAATGGAGTTTATGGGCTTCCTACTGTGGACACTCCGGACAAGGCTAAAGATGAAGAAGCCCTGGATCCACAGCAAAGAGAGGTCAGAATAAAATATGCATGTATCTACACATGTCTGTGAACATCAGTACTCTCTCCTGTATGCTTTAAAAATAAAGTATGTTTTCACTGCAATGCGTTTTCCCTCAGGTCTTATATTCAGATACTTTTACTGCTCTTCATGAATTGCTGAGGAATGTGCTAGCCAGAGACTTGAGTCCTGATGGTCTGCAGTCTGTGTTCAAGGTAAAGAAGAAACTATTAACATGACTTGCCATTTTGCAGTCCCTTTGTCTGAGCCCTATTTATTGAGTGCTTTTGCACTTTCCAGCATATAGAAAGCTGGCTGAGCTCAGGACAAGACCATGAGCGGGAGAGGGCAGTAAAGACCACAGCAGAGTTACTGCAGTTCTACTTGGACAATCTCAGGGTGAAGGTAAGGAGCATCATTGACACATATGTGTTTATATATTACATTCACATCTATAGCATCCATAATGCAGTAACTAGTGATATTCTTTGGATTTCGAATGTTGGGAAAGGATTCTTTTGGGGTTATGTGTTACTGTGTTGAGTTACTCATATTATTTTAAAATTTTAAGTATCTCTAAAATCCCCAAAATGCTCAAACAGCTAGTTTTACAATACTTGTGGACCACATGGGAGAGGAAAGGGTTTTGTTTGTAGAGAAGTAATTTGAATATACTATAATTAAAAGATATAGATATAGATTACAGATATTTAGTTATTTTAAGTAATTATTTAAAGTAATGTAGAATTTAAATGTAGTAATTAAAGTGTTACTTTCTTGGTTAAAAAAGTCTTCTGTTTATTTGTAGATTGTTACCACAAAACACTGTGAATCAGCCTAGACCAATTCCTTACATCCTTTAGATACAAAGCATTCACTTTCAGCACCTATTATTTTATTCTGTCCAAGCTGAAATGTTAAGTAGGATCATTTATTTTGCTCTTCCTAAAAGACGTGTTGGTTTCCTCAAGGCACTGATTAATGAAATATGTGCTTTGGGAAACAAATGTAGTTAAAATTTTATTAGATCTCAACCTCGGTGCTAATGAATCTTTCTCTTTCATTCTTTCTCTCTGTCTAGAATCTAGTGACATTCCATAATTTAGGAGCTCTTGTGGGGCGACTGGCCCCACGGTGCACAGACCCAAACCCTGAGGTGCGACGGGCAGCCATAGACTGCGTCTATAGACTAATGTACATTCAGCTGCGCTATGAAGGTACTGCCCAGTTTTTCATAGCACAACTCAGTTTTGTCTAACCCAGGGTGAGCTTCAGATTGACAATCTGTCAATATTATATTATGTGTTATGTTATGCTGAAATACTTAACAAAGGGTCTATGCTCTTCCATTTTTCAGGCTTTTCACTGGACTACAAGGACGATTCAGTTGAGGGTCTGTTAGATGTTCGCGAGAAGCTAAGCAATCCTGACAATACAGTCTTGTATAAAACCTGCTCTGAGCTGACTAAGGTTAATTGTCCTGATGTAATGTTCTCCTAAAATACTGATACTTAAAAAAAAAAAAACTCTTAAGTATCCACCAGCTCTCTTTCTGAAAATGAAACTGACTCTTTCTCCCTCTCCACCCCCTGTGTCTTGTGTTTTAGATCATCAGTAAGCGTTTGCCCCAGCAGCAGTTGAGCACCCTGTTGTTTATGCTGTATGATGGTTTGGTGGACTCTCAGTCCAACTGTTCCAGAGCATCCAGCGTGATCCTCAACACCTTGCTGAAGAACAGAGGTGCTGGCCTGCAGGATCTGGTACATTACACATTACAATTTTTTGCAAATGTTCTTGCATAATAAGTTTATATTGGCCTTGGAGGTTTGTTGAATGTAATTTGTTTAATTTTAGCTAAATATATACTTAATACTGCTACAAGCTTTTAGATTCCATAAAAAGTGGTTCTAATACTACTGTTCAAATGTTTGGGTTCATAAAGATTTTTTAAGGTTTTCTTAAAGTAGTTTCTAATGCTCATCAAGGCTGCATTTATTTGATTGAAAATACAGTAACAATAGTAATATTGTGAATTAATATTTCAGTTTAAAATGACTTTAGCCATTACTTCAGTATTCAGTGTCACATGATCCTTCAGAAATAAATTCAATATGCTGATTTGGTGCTCAAGAAAGGTTTGTTGAAAACAGTTGTTGCTTTTTGTTGTTGTTGAGGAAACTGTTTTTCAGGATTCTTTGAAAATAAAGTTCAAAAGAACAGCACTTATTTGAAATAGAAGTATTTTGTAACAATGTAAAGCACTTTAGCCTTGCTGAATAAATGAATTAATTTGTTTTTTAAAAATGTTTTTTGACTTCAAACATCTGCAGTTTGTCAATATTCTAACAACTTCTAACTTCTAAATTCTTTAATGAATCATTCAGACTGGGTTTGTGAACCAGATCAACTGATTCATTGAAGAGACAATTCATTGTTGAATTGAATTTCACTTCTATCATGACCAAGGCAAGAAGGACTAGAGTGAATTTGTAATGAATAAAGACTTACATTTCAATTTGAACCTATTAGTAGCTTGTAGCTTACAAAACTAGTTTATACGTTCCTAAAATTCCTCTCACTGACATGTGCACAAGTGTTCCCTTCATGCTCCTGTTTTCATGTTCAATGAAACTGTAATTATTTTCTATCTTGTCAGTTTTTACTTCTTGTGTCTTGACTCTTTGTCAGGTACCAGAGATGCTTGAGGTGTTACACAACCGACTGCAGGTGATTGGTGAAGAGCAGGTAAAGGTGGCCATCGGTCAGTCCATCCTCATCCTCGCTACACAGCATCTGCAGACAGTGGTCAACACGCTCGTTGCCTACCCACTACCATACGACAGGTGATTACTGTGCGTGTTGTTTATGTGCATGGCATTCATTGTCTGTCATGTGCTCCGTGATGCTCAAGCATAATAATGATGTGCTTATGTTTGTGTCATTGTGTGTTTTCTCCAGCTGGAGCTGTGAGATGTGGATAGCTCTAGGAGCAGACAGCACTCTGGCCCTGCAAATCATGGAGATGATTATCGAGAAGCTGAATGTTATGGTTCCCTATGTAGATAAGAAAGAGTCCATGTTGAGACCCGGTTTGACCAAAGTTGCCACAAGCCAACCACTGGCTGTAAGTATTAATATATGTATGATTTGTATTATTTGACTCATCCTAACTAGTCACAACGTGTCAATTATGCAGTGTCAAATAATTTTTCGGTCTTTAATGAAGGAGAGAAGCTGCGTGAAGCAACAAAATCACAACAAATAACACCAGATTTGAAACAGAATGCTTAAAATGCAGCTTTGAGAAGCAGGGTGTAGAGAATTTACTGTGAGCGGGACTTCCCATTACAACACATCAAAAATAGAAACCATGTGTTTTTGCAAAATGTCTTGACAAGCGATGCCATTGACTTTCACAGCTTGTTAAAACATATGCTAGTGAAAATAATTAATTGCTAGATTCTTTACTGTTACATTAGTTAGGAAATGGTTTCAACTTTTAAACCTTTTTTGTTCCATTTTTAATGCCATTTTAAGTGGCTTACACTACTACTACTGTTCATACTTTTGGAGTCGGTAAGATTTTTTAAATGTTTTTGATAGAAATCTCTTGCGCTCACCAAGACTGCATTTATTTGATCAAAAATACATTAAAACAGTAATATTATGCAATATTATTATTATTACAATGTAAATAACTGTTTTCTATTTTGAAATAATGTAATCATTCATATGTTGGCAAGAATATGTTGGCAGCTGAATTTTCAGCATCATTACTCCAGTTTTCAGTGTCACATGATCCTTCAGAAATCATTCTGATATGTTGATTTGGTGCTTGGGAAACATTTCTAAACATGTCTTTACTTTCATTTTTGATCAATGTAATGTGTCCATGCTGAATATCAGGAATAAGGTCATATCCAGTGTTGCCAAGTCCATGCTTTTCCCACAGATTTGGCATAAACACTGTTGCTGCGGGTTGATTTTCATGTCCGCGGTTTGAAGCGTTCCCAATAATGTGATATTTAGCCCCTGGAATGCAAATTTTACCTGGGAAACCCCGCCAAAAATGTGTATTTCACCCCCCTGGAATGCAATTTTTTTACTGGGGGACCTCCCTCGAAGCGCGATTTGTCTAGTTTTGAGTAGCATTTGGGCGGGTTTTGTTGAGAAAACCTGGCAACCCTGGTCATATCCCAAACTGTTTTGATTTATCGTTAGTGATTTTCTTTTGTAATGCAACGTTTTGTAGATGACCTGTGCCCTGCGTGAGATGATGCTGAATGGCCAGTCAGCTGATGCCGTGGCGTATCTATTTCCAAAGCTCTTCAGTGCTCTTCTGGTGCGCTTGGGCTCCAGCGTGGGAGTTCAGCTACCTAAAGATCTCAACAGCAACAGCATAATTTCAGACCGCAAAACAACCAACAAAATTAATGTGGCCAATTTCGATGTGTGTGGGTGAGTGGCATAAAGATGGAATTTAGAATAATTTAGGTAACTCTAACAGTATTTTTTTTAAATGATTGTTTTTTTTAATTAATGATTCGTTCTGCCTATGTGCTGATTAGTCAAATCAATCACTGATGAAGTTACATTTTGGGTTGGATGGTAAATTTGAGTGTAGCTACTCATGCAGACATCGCTGAGCTCAGAGTTAATAAGACATCTGTGTTTCTCTTTGCTGTGTGCTCAGGGTGGCAGTGGAGGCCCTGCGGATCCTGCTGGGTCGAGCTCAGCTGGACGCTGTCATGAAACCATTAGATCAGGAGGGAGCTTGGGACAAGATGAAGGACCCGCAGCAGCACACAACAGGAGTCACTCTGCTCTCCAGGTACACACACCTGTCCTCCGTCATCCTCAAGTCATCTTATGCTGTTTGTTGTTTGCAAACTTTTCTACTTGTTCTACTTTGTTAAAGGAGATGCTTATGGCAGTAGAATTGTTCATGAAGACTCATGATGTGTTTTTTATTACAATATTTTGAGAGCGCCACACATCAGTTTCAAGCTCTCATAAATGTGCATGGTCTCATGCAGTGTATTTGTGGAAATTGTACCTGTAAAAGTCATGCAGTGTATTTGTGGAAATTGTACCTGTAAAAGTAAGAGTTTGGAGCTATCATGCTGCTTTCTATCCCATTGTGGTAAGATTAAGTGTGATCATTTTGAAGAAGCTATTCTTTCTAACAGAGCAATGGCAAAGCATGCTGGTCCAAGACTCCCTTCCATTGTGGAAAGTCTGTGTCCTTCTCTCTGTAATATTTATGAGTGCCAGAGGATCACAGTCACAGCATTCTTCTCTGAGGTGAGAACATTTTATTTTATGTGATTTTAGTTAACGGTTTTAGTTCAAAGTTTATTAACGATGAATTACTAAAGACAGATTATTTTGCAAGAGCACAGATTGTTCAGTTTTTTTTTAGAAGAGTGTAATTGTTCAAATATCTCATGGTATATATTTCAATTTAGCAGGGATGAAATTAATTCATCAAAAGAAACAAAGACATTTATAATGTTAAGAAATATTTCTATTTCAAATAAATTATGTTCTTTTAAACTTTATATTCATCAAAGAATCCTGAATTTTGTGGAAACTGTCATAGTTTCAACAAAAATGTTAAGTAGCCACAAAAATGTTAAGTCAGAATATTATAATCAGGAATACGACTGAATTCAACACTACTGAGTGTATGGGTTAATATTAGGGATGCACCGATACCACTTTTTCCAGTACTCGCCCAATACCGATACTTTTATTTTTGGTACTTGCCGATACCGAGTACCGATACCAATATTTTCATTGCATTTGTAAATTTAAAAAATATTGGGTACAGAAACCAAAAGAGTATGTATAATGTTAGACCCGATACCAGTGCATCTCTAGTTAATATTAATATTTCCCATACACACAGCAATGTACCAAACTGTGAGTGGTGAACCAGACAGGTCTTTTTTTAAAAATTTTTTACAGGAACCTTTTCACCCCTGTTTTAATGTGTACTCATAGCTGTTGTAAATTAGACGTCACAATTTATTTGTTTATTCCTTCAAGCTTCTGAACCATCACGTAGTGACTGAACTGATGATTTTGGACATGCTGATGAACAACATGATGGAAAGAATAACTGACACCTGCGGTACGGTTCGCATGCTGGCGGTCCGAGGCCTGGGGAACATTGCTGTGGGCTCACCTGAAAAGGTATAGACGCTCCGCTTGACATCTGAAAACACTCATTGGATGAAGAGTCTAATTGATTTTTTGGGCAGTGATTCTTGGCAGCTGTGTGAGACACATGGCAACTTGTTTATGCAGCAATCAGTAAGGATGTGTGCAGAAAATTGTCTGTATTCTGAAAAGCTGCCTGAAAGTTCCCCGTGTTGTGTTTGCTTAAGACACCTTGCACAAGACGCCTGTTATTATTCTTTGCATTTTATGTCTTCTCTCTGTAGTTAAGTTTTGTCATTACTTATAACAGCGTTGTAACAAAAGCAGTCAGTTCAGCATGTAATTGTATGTTGCTATATGTTAATCTCACTGCCTCTGTTCCCGTTTAGGTGAATAAATATGCAAAGGAGCTTTTAGCAGCCATGAGTTCAGGTATGGAAGAAAACGATGATCCAGGGAAACTCATCACACTGGAGGCCATGTCTGGAATGTCCAAGATATTGATTTACCTGGACCAAAAGAACGTCCACCTGCTTGTGGTTTACATCTTCATGAAGATTAAACCCTTTCTGGAGAATGTGAGTGTCTTGAGAGAAGACAGAATGTTTCAATCGCAATTATAAAGCTAAAATTTCCAGCTAGAATTAGTATTTATGCTACTTCTTTAAGATAATCTCATATTTGTATCGCATTGTTTTTTAAAAGCACAAAAAGGCACAAATCCAATAATTTATTAGAAGCTAATAGTTATGAAACAATTATAAAACAATTACCAAAAACATTTTTACGTGTGTTCTACAGTTGGAACCCCTTTATATTATAATATTATAAAATATTTGCATGTTAACATGAATTAATTACAATTAAATTACAATTAATTAAATTAATTACAAAATAATAAAATAAAAATCTGGGACTCTATATGCTATCTTTGCATGTTAGCACAAATTGTTGTATTGACTGCATACTGTTGCCCATTCTGGCATAGCCTTTTTTTTATTGTAATACATTTTTGTCTGTTTAAGTTGTTTTTTTAATAATATTTATTATTATTAATTTTTTTTTTTTTTTAAATCTCAGCTTTAAACTTTGTGTTTAAAGACATTTATTGTTATTTATTGAATATAATATTTTGTTTGACCTCCTGAAGTTGACAGTCACACTAAAGGGTTAAACACCTACATTCACTCACATTTAATTATACAATTATAATTAAATGTGAGTGAATAAATTTAACTATTTAAGAAAAGTGAAATGTTTTAGGCCCCATTAGTACTCTATTACTAAAAATAGTGTCTTTTTTTGATAAATACAGGCTATTAGAGTACAGTGTTTTGGCAAGCGTGGGTTTTTTTGTTGTATGGCTTTACTTAAAGATCCGTTATGTTCTGTCAGGAGAACGATGAGATCCGATGTGCTTCCATCATGCTCCTGGGGAACCTGTCGAAGTTTGGCTCGGGTGAGCCTGTTTTTAAAGACCAGATCCACAATGTTCTTGTCAGCCTGCTGTTGCATCTCAGTGATCCCAACCCTCAAGTGGTCAAGGTCAGTGATTGATTAGTCTGCACACACTCCTACAGAGATTTTTTGTTGTTGTTATAATGGCTATAAATGTTGAAAGTTAGTTACAATCACAATGCAAAATGTAATAATAATAAGAGTAATAATATGAGAATAGTCCAGAAGTATGATACTTGTGTGTGAGTTTGGTATGTATCTGTTTGTTCCCCTAGGCATGCAAGTACGCCATGCGCATATGTGCTCCA
Organism: Sinocyclocheilus rhinocerous; assembly: GCF_001515625.1. Classification (NCBI taxonomy): domain Eukaryota; kingdom Metazoa; phylum Chordata; class Actinopteri; order Cypriniformes; family Cyprinidae; genus Sinocyclocheilus; species Sinocyclocheilus rhinocerous. The sequence continues at coordinate 30,666 of NW_015631496.1, forward strand.
GTCATAGGTTCAGAACAGATTTCTGCCATGTTCCAGAATCATCTTCTTGAGGAGAAGGGTCTGCATCATGGAGAGTTCATTAATGACCTCACCAAATACCTAGTACGGAGCAAAAGCTTTCTTTATTATAAAAACACGCATAGAATAGCTGAGTGTGCTTATGAGTTCAGAGATTCCCTTTTATAGGGAATATCATAACCACTGCTCTGTCACATTTGCATTTGAATCTTTTTATGAATACTCAATGTTTTTACTGTTCCAAACAGTTTTAGTTGATAAAACAGGAACTAAGAGACAATTCATTTTTTTAACTATTTGATTAAGAGAAAATAATAAAATATGTTTTGTCAAAGATCCAGGATTTTCCAGGGATGCTGAACTTCTACCACATCACAGTCATTCAGTTCTTCAAGAGTAACTGGGCTGAGATCAGAGCCAGTGCTGCCATGTTTATTGGTAAAAAAATATATATATATTCTATAGTATTTAAAAAAAAAAAAGAAACATTTTTTCTAGTACTTATGTATTTTTCCTACTGTTATTTTGTGGTGGTTTTGTAACCGCTTTGTGTGTGTGTGTGTGTGTGAATTTTTAGGGTTTTTGCTTGGGAACCTTCCTGATGAGCATTTCTCCCATATGAATATGGGGTCAGTGACAAAGGGTAGGTACCGCAGTTCTATAATAATATCTGCAGTCAAGAGATATATTTAAGGAAGGACAGCACATCCTTGTTATTCTGCTACATTTGCTGTTTCGTGGCACCTAAGGAATCTATTATTTTTGCTTCTATTTTAATGGAGACTTGTCTGGTAAAATACAATGTAGAAGATATTGCTGTTGTGACTCTATCACATAAATGCACCATGCGTTTGTTTGGTTATTACTTGACTTATATTTTCAATTGGTTTACTTTGATTCATTCTTTGATCCATGTCCTTTTTTTCTGTCCTCAGGTCTGGTGATGCTGCTGCAGGATCCAGATCCTCTCGTGCGAGGGAAAGCCGCTGAAGCCATGGGTCATTTTCACTGATGTTACCTCCACTCTGCAGCCAATCAGATTAGTCTTTGATTTTAAGTTTGTTGCTTTGGATAAGGAGGAAGCTTTGAATTGTTGTTCTGTAATAAGCCTTGAAAGGTTTTTATTATTGACCAAAGACTGTGCACTAGTTCTGCAAGAAAAGCGAAAAATAAAAAGGAGAAGACATTTATTGACGTTACAGCACTTTTAAGTACTCTCAGATATACGGTTTGTGATTCCTAGCCCGGGTTTTTCACCAGCGGCAGTTTTTAATGTGAGGTACGTACCTGCGAGCCCTTTAAAAACTAGAAGGTTGTAGGCGAGTACACTGATATTGCTGATATTACTTGCTTGACCATTCCTCTAGCGTGCTAAATGCGTACCACCACTTTAAAGCATTAAATCATTAAAAACGTATGTAGGATGAATCAATATGTTTTAAACCAACATCAACACTGCAAGGTTTTTCTGGTAATAAAATCAGATGTACTGCTCAGTTAAGAGTTTAATCCTGTAAAAAAGCAGATGGTTGAGTCATATTGACCACCATAAACCTTCAGCAATACATCACCCTAATAGGGATGTGCATTAGCATAAGCCGCTAAGCCATTAACTGCAACTGAAATCTCCTGTACTGAAATCCACAATCAAAAATTTATATTTCAATAAGCATTTATAGTATTTTTGCTGTGACTTCTGTGGTTCTGACTGTATCTCATGCACTACAGTGTAACAAACTCAATTGTGCTTCCTTCTCGACCAAGTAGACAAAAACAGTGCCAAAACATAGATTTATAAAAGATCAATTTTACTAGAGTAGATGTTAAAAGATTTCTGACATGTTTCATACTCATTTTGTGCAGCTTCTGTGTAGCTGAAACACCAGTGCTGGCCTTTCTATGGCACTTGTCTTGTTCCGTTTTGTAAATTGTATCTGTGAAATGGATGTTAATTCACAAGTGTGGCCACTATTATTACAGAGTTTGAGCATGTAGAGTATTGAATGAATTCAAGTCAATTCATGATGTTTCATCTTAATAAACTGGACAAAAGTGATGATGGAAAGTTAAATCAACTACTTTTACAAAACTAGTACCTATACAGTGACCTGTACGTAGTTGAACATATATGTAGAAATAAATCAGAGAATTCTGATTTCTATGAGAAACTATGTAAACACAAAATCGTATATTAAACTGTTGATGTAGTGGGTCTATTTCAGTGTAAATGGCCTAACAAAGTCTTCATTCTTTCAGCTTTTTAATATTTAATGAATCTTGGCATTAAAGAATTAGGGAGCAAACCCTTTGTAAACTGCATGGGAGTGACTCCCAGTGAGAAATAGTGAAATATCATTATATTTTGTCTTAGTATATACACTACCGTTCAAAGGTTTGGGGTCATTGGGTCTTTTTTTTAAAATTATTATTATTTTAAAAGAAATTAACACTTTTATTCAACAGGGATGCATTAAATATATCACAATAGAAAATAGTTATTTTACATTTAAAAAATGTTTCACAACATTGCTGTTTTTGGTCGCAGCGTCTCAAGAATAAGAAACTTTTCAAAAACATAAAAAAAAAATCTTTCCGACCCCAAACTTTTGAACATGATAGGCCTGTCTATAAATTGTTTTCTGCAAAACAGTGGATCCAGTTTGGCATATGAAGAAGAGCTGAAGCTCTGGGTTTAGAGAGTGAAAAAAAAAAACATTACAACTCCTTTGTTGCTCAGGGTGTTGAATATGTATTAGCACAAGTCAATCAAATTAAAATGTTTACTAAGGACACAGACCATTAATCTAAATACTTTAGAATTTAGCAATTAGCGGCAGTTATTCCGTTTGGTCAGGAACCCAGTGTGGTAATGATATTGGAATTAATTCCTGGATAAGTCACAGAAAGATTGTGTTAGTGTCTAGGATGGATTTCAGAGCAATCAAACTGCACTGAAGGTTTGCTGGGCGATCATGGTATTGGGCGTGGTGTCATGTTTGCATCTTCTCATTTGTTTGTTTTTGCATGTCTTTTGTTTCCTTTTTCGACAAAATAGTTTTGAATCATGTAGTAGATGTGATTTCTGGATGATGGAGATGAGAATATGTACAACTGAATCATTAAAGTTATTATAGATGACAACCCAGAACTGTCATGTTGGTTTAATTGATGAGTTCTGAAAAGTATATAGAAAATCGAACTAATATATATATATACTGGTGTGAAAAAGTGTTGGCCCCCTTCCTGATTTCTTATTTTTTTGCATGTTTGTCACACTTTAATGTTTCAGATCATCAAACAAATTTAAATATTAAAAAGATAACACAAGTGAACACAACATGCAGTTTTTAAATGGTCAACACTCAGAAAAAACGAAATGTATTAAAAGCTGTCTCTGGGGCACTTTCAAAAATGTACTAATATGTAGGCCTATACCTTGAAGGTAATATAGGGGTAAATTATTAGGTACAATGATCTTTTAGCCTTTGTAAAATAAACAAACACACGACCTTTTATAAAGTTTTTTAAACGTTTTACTTTTTAAACCAAGTCTATGAGGGACAGACCTGTTTACAAAAGACACTCAGTGTCTCTAATTTTCACTATAACTTTCAAAACGTTTTATTGAGTTCTTGTCCTGAACGCATTGTACTTTTATCCCTCGCTACCGTGAGGTCTATATAGGATCGTTAAATTATGACTTTAATATTTTTATTGTTTGATAACCGTATTACCAAAGAAATAATAAACTATTACCGAACTACATTGACTATTTTCACAATAGGCTATAGCACGTGAATATGGTAGTGCCTTGGACAACTGTGTAAATAATACCGTGGTATTCATTAAGTAAAATAGTATTAATTCATATAAAAGTATCATGATATTAGCATCTGATATTAGATCGTTTATGGTATTGCAACAGCACTTTTCTGTGTGGAACAAACCATGTGTAGGCCTATTTCACTTCCAGAGTTAGCCACAAGAGGCCGCCACAATGTGTCTTAAAGAAGCCCCTTGACACTTCCAGCATTAAAAGCTGACTAACAACATAAATGACCGGCCTAACTGAATGAGATTGCTCATCCAACAATAATTCTACTGGACCAAGAGGTCAAAGCTACCTTGATTAGATTCTGATTTTCAAAATCACATTACATTTGCAGGCAAATAGAAAGGCCTTTTAATCCTTAATGAAGGTGTTTGAAAGATTAGAGGCAGGACTACATGAGATTGTGACTGTGGACACGTGGTGTGTACCTGAGGGTAATTTTCTCTGTTGGATGCGCTGGCCGTCCTTCTCCCTAATCAAGCTGATCTTGCCTTTCGGCTCACGTCTATTGACTCTCTCCACCTATTCTGCCGGCTATAGCAGCAAGATTAGCCTTCATTTGTTTGCAGTTTGATAACGTTTTCATTGTGCACATCCCTCAAATTTAAAAATAGGCAGAAAATGGGGAAAGGTGTGTGTGTGTGTGAGAGAGAGAGAGAGAGAAAGAACTGGAGCACATGGGATACATTAACTTTTAAAGCGTCCTCTCCTCCATCATCTTATGTGCCTGATGATTCAGGTTGTGAATAACTCTCTTCTGTTATTAATTCAGTTCTTTTCATCATAGCAATTTTTATGACAGGGCCTTCTGCATTAAAAACAAGCTGAAGCATCACAAAACTCCTCAAGGCTTCATTTAAATCTGTGAGAGGAGCCAAGTTCTGATGTTCGGCTGATATAATCAGCACATGCTGTACTGTATTCCTGCAGTTTACCTGCAGAACTGAGCTTTACACTGCACAATGTATGTAATATTTAATAATATCATTTATAAATGGCTCAGAGCTCTTGAGTGCGCCGATTCCGGCCTTATAAATAGTTTTATAAGTTTATATATTTATTTATATGTATACATAGTTTTTTAATCTTCTGAAATTTCTTTGTACCCACAGAGCAAAAATGAGAGTACATGCTGTTTATTTACTTTTTATCGACCCTATTTTCAGAATATTTTTCCAAATGTTATTTTCTGTCAGTATTACTTTACGGAAGCCAGATTGTTTATTCTATACAAACGCTCTGATTTCTGCATCGTAATTATTTCCGCACACTTTCAAGGGAAAGTTTCTATCTCCCGCTCATTCCCTCTCTCTATCCATCCTTCTGGCTCTCCCTCACCCTTTCTCTGAAATTACACTCATTCATTCCCGTGTCAGGGCAGGAGAGAGAGACAGAGAGTGCGTATCTGCAGTTGACCTGGCTCTCTGAGAACATATGGATCTAATCTAAGACTCGATTGCTTGGCTCACATGTGATAGTGCCCATCAATTCATACCCTGTGATGCAATGGGAGAAAATCCTTCCAGAGTTCTGAGGGTATTATATTTCAGTGAGGATGATGCCGGAGCAGACCAGGGCAAAATAGATTGTGGCCTCATGGATGTTAAAACTTTTTCTAAATGTAATGCTGCATTAGATACTGCTTTTTCATGGAATATCACCTTGGAGTTTAGGTAGACATTTTGTTTAAACAGTAACCCACAGTAAGTAAAGTTTTATTTTTTGATGACTTGATCCAGGCCTGTTGCTTAAATTCACAACCCCAGGCCCAATACCAGGGATTTTTAGCAGTGGGCCCATCAATTATAATTGATCTCAAACTGTTTTTTGTGAAATTATGAAATAACATAAAGTTGAGCTAAATTGTGGGATAAAATTATTCCACTATCAGACTAACCACAGTGATATTGATTAGGATTTTTAATGGCACTGCAGTTGATGTATCACAACATCTATTATTAATATGTGTACTATAGACGTTATTTTAGGCAAGACTCAGTTTTATAGAAAGTCTACACAACTGTAGATATAAAACTCTCTATCCAGCCAACACTATTAAAAAGAAAGGTTCCAGAAGGATATTTTTCCTCAGTGATACAAGAGAAAAAACATTTACTGTTCCCTAAAAAAGCTTTCAGTGAACAGATTTTAAAATAGCCATTTTTTTTTAACTTAGTGTGAAGAACATTTTAATAATCTGAAGAAACGTTTTCCACTATCTGAAGATTCCATAGATATTAAAGGGTCTTCATGGAGCCACAGGTGCCAATAATAAAACATTATTTTAAGAGTGAAGAAAAAATCCTGACTGGATCTCAGTGAGGCAGTTTTGCATTTTAATAAACCTGACCCATCTGTACTGGCCATTATTTAGTTAATAATGCTCCTTTTTTTAATGAGGAATCACTACTGTTAATGGAGTCTTAATTAACCAGAAATAACTCACTCCTTTAAACTAATTAAACAACATTTGATCTGTTTTATCAGAAGGACTCTTAAATTGTTTTCAGTAGTTGAAGAGGACAAACGTCCTTCAGGGAGAGAGGAGAATTATTTTGTCAAGAGGACATTCAGAGAATTACTCTGCCTCTCCAAATTAAACGTCTGGTTGAGCCACTCAGAATCAATTTAAAGTGTTGCTCTGGTAGAGGACAAGCTACCTTTGCGTGTTAATAACTGTCAATTAATGAATTCAACTCTCAGATGGTTCAACTCATCACAGCTCTGCGCCGTTGTCTAATATTAATGCTAATGATGTCAAGATCTTCTGAGGGCAAACTTCAAACATGTTGAAATTGCTCATAATGGTTCAGAAATATGTGTCTAAGGAGAGGACAGCCGGTTTGGAGACTAAGAGGTGATAATTGCATGCTGCTGTGATGTCAGCATGTTCTGACTCCTTTTAATTCTGACCCAGGATCACAGAGAAAAGTTAGCCTCTCTTCGGGTCAACAAGGAGGCATTTGGAAAGACTGAGGGAGAGATTAGGCCTTGCATTCCTGGACAAAGTCACAGTTTCCGAGACAGAAAGAGACCTGCGTCTTATTAAATTCCGTTAAATGTGAAAATTGTGAAAATGTTGTTCATTTGGAAAAAAGCCTTATTGTTGTGTCCTTATCAAATATGAACTCAGCAGTAAAATCTGGCATTCAAAACTACCGCTTTGGTGTAAATCTGGTTCAGCTAATGTACATTTGCTTTGTACAGTAAACAAACTTTACCAAAATGCGACTCACTCTTAAGACATGACTTCATTCTCACTGTCACCATATTGAACATTTTTATGTCTCCTCTCCCTTATAATGCCTCAGTTATTATATTAAAATAGGATGGACCACGATGCTGTCTTGCATCCCACCAAGGAATGTTTTTCAGAACTTTGGCTAATGTTTTGGAAAGTTATGAACAAATGTCTTTAATAATGTTCTCAAAACGTTAGCACAAAAACTTTATTTATACATCATTCATGGAACATTT
>NW_015631496.1:38134-49106 GCF_001515625.1 Sinocyclocheilus rhinocerous
AATAATATATATACTGTGTGTGTATATATATATATATATATATATATATATAAAACTTGTTTCAGGGTGTTCAGAGAACATTTAAAAGGAACGTTCCTTCGTGAAATGTCACATACTTGTGAAATGATGGAATGAAATGTTCCCTTAATGTTCACATAACCAAAAAAAAACAAAAAAAAAACAAATGTTTGTTTTAAAACGTTCAGAGAACATTCAGAAATAACGTTTTCATATATAATATGAATGCTACTTTAACGTTCTTAGAAAATATTTCCGTTACGGGGAACTGAACCTTGCGAATTGCACTCATGATGTAACACCCCTGTGGACTGTTTGTTGTGGTTTCTTCCCCTTTTGTTGGTTTAGACCGTTCAATCATTAGTTAATTACCCTTATTGTGTTCACCTGTCTGCCCCTCGTTATCTGCCCTATAAGTTCCTGTCTCTTGTATCCTAGTGTTGTCGGTTATTGTGGATGTTACCCTGAGTGTGTTTATGTCTCACCTGTCTGGATCTGCCTTTTGTCTACATTAAATATCTTTATCGGAACCCTTGTCGTCCTCGTCTTCCTGCCTGCCTCCACACACCTGGACCGTGACACATGAAGCCACAATTTCTGGTCATGTTTGCTCTGTTGCTTTTTACATCGTTCCTTTATCTAAAACAATTCAGACAGTGTGTGCAAATAAACGCCACTGTCGCTGAGAGCAATTCATTCTTAGTGAGCTTCCCCCAGTGTGACTAGGTGAGCCCTGGTCCGGTTCGGTTGCTGGAAGTGGTCTAATACGTCCTCGTTAGGTTGCTGGAAGGACCACTGAGTGATGCTGAGCTCACCAGTGATCCCACATACACATTGGGCTGCTTGTTAGTCAGAGGAAGGCAGAACAATCGAGAAGTGTAAGAGTAAGAAAAGGCGAAGCAGACACAGAGAAAGAATAAAGTTTGTGCAGGTCAGACTGATGCTTGCGGCCCTCCGTGTCCTGAGTTGGCTGCTTGTTAGTACGCTAGGACCTCTGTCTTCCTTCGCCTCCCCTCCCCTCCATCTCCGCTGGCCCCGAGTGTTCCTGGATGGCCAGGGGTCACTCCCAGCCAATTTAGAGTGATGCACATCTACTCTGTCAGCCGCCAGCTTCCACACCGAAAATAATTACCGAGTGAGCATCTGCTGTCCCTGAGAGACGAACGATAGAGTCTGACACGAGCAGGACGGAGAGATTCCACACTCTGTTTCTCTTTCCCCCCTCTAAATGGTGGAGCAGGCCCAGAGGAGGCTATAGAGAGAGAGAAACACCTGGTAAAAATTCTCCCTCAGTGATCTGTGCATATGCTTAATAACTTCGCTCTGTAGTTAATTGGAATAATTGCCCGGAATGCTCTCGGAGAAAAAGAGTGTGGGATGCCCAGAGGAGAAAGGAGGAGGGAAAGACTGCAGCACATGCAAATACTGTACATGTTTCTGTCAACTCAGACTCAAAACATATATAGGCTGTGTCTGAAACCTAAGGCAGGTGCCTTGTTGTCTTGCCCCGGTAAGCTGATTGCTAGAAAAGGCAGCGTTTGTAAGGAAATGGGGTTCAGACAGGCTTCCAAGGACTATAATGTCACATCTATTGATCTAAAACAATTTTAAGTGAGCTTTAGAAATAAACAAAACAATTGTTGCAATTGCAATAACCTCAATACAATAATTTATACCAGTAAAACTTTTTAATGGCTAAAATCAGGTGGAAATAGCTCCTTAAGATTAAGTTGCAGCCGGTTACCTTTTTTCTCCATAGAAAAGGTATTAAAATGTAAGGAGAAAACTTTTTTTTCCTTTTTTTTTTACTCCTTTTCAAGTACAAAGTGTAAAAGCATTTAAATTACAAATGTTAGCTCCCACTCCTAATCTAGTGTTTTTATACAATCTGAAAGGCTACGTGTTGCTTGTGTACGTCACGTGACATATTAACCTTGTCTCAACTCTTGAGTCGGGGAAACGTCCAAAAGAAAACTCTTTGAAGAATACATAGTCAAGTCACAACACAGTCGACAACAACGCAACACTAAGAACAGCAGAATAATTGGAAAAACACGAACTCGCAGCAACAATCACAACTGGCGGACTTAACATGTGGACAGCAGAGCTAACAAACTAACGCGAGCCCAAGGAAAAACGCCACTCCCATCCAGCGTCACTTCCGACTCCTTATACCCCCCGTTAGACTCCGATTGGTTCCTTAAAAGAAGCTTCGTCACGTCAACAATGAAGAATGACAGAGAACTCCTCCAATCACAGGACCTGAGAGTTGAAGACAGGGAAAAATGCAAAAAGGATGGGAAAGAAACCTTCCAAAATACTACGGAACGTAACACTATTAATCATAAATATTTTATTATCTTGTATCATCCCTGTCTTTTTTGTAGCACTTATTTTATGTACATACAGAATGTTATGAACGTTATAGAAAATTTTACTTCGACATTAAATTATAATCAACTTAAATTGTAAAACTGTCAAAAGATCAGATATAACAGTATATTTCATATAAGAAACTCCCCATAGCGTCCTTATGACATTTCGAAATCACGTGACTGGGCTAGTTTTACATGCGTTTCGAACAGCGATTCTGCGGTTCATAAAGCTGTGTTTCAGAAGATGTCCGTGTGTTTAAAAATGAGAAACGCAGTGCTGCGGAATGGAACTGAAAGCGTCATGAGACATGCTTTCCCTTCAAAAACAAAAGTAATCCTCTGCATCTTCAGCGGCTCAGATGTCGGGAGTAAATGATGACTGCTATGTTCATTATTACATCCAACGACAAAGCACCTCAATCGCTTAGGAGTCATTCTTGTCTACACCTGCTCCAGCGTCGAAACAATTGCGGACTGTTGACAGCTCACTCAGGGCGGGTCTAAGGTAAAACACCAGTGTCAATCAACAATCGTGGGAGGGGCCTTGGCCTGTGTGACATCACACAGCCAAGAATCTGGGAACGGCTTGATATTAGAGGGGTCATGATTTATCAATATTTAAATAAAAACACACTGGGTGGATTTTTATCATTATAGGGTGGTTGTGTACACACTGCCAAGACACATTTCGGTAGCACTTTATTTTAAGGTGTCCTTGTAACACATTTTACATGCACTTACTATTATAATAACAATAAATTATGCATAATTACATGCAAGTAACTCTAAACCCAACCCTAATCCTAACCCTAACCATATAGTAAGTATATGTAGTTAATTAATATTACTCAGTACTTAAATACTGTATATAATTAAACTGTAACAAGGACACCTTAAAATAAAGTGTAACCCACATTTCAGTTCAAACAACATGTAAAAGTGAATTTTGCATCCAATGACCCCTTTAAAAGTAACTTCTTGTAACATGACATCACGTCTGAAAATCTCGATGCTGAAAATGCGTTACAAAACAGTGACACCCCCCCCCCTACTAAAAATTGTGCCGTGGACTGCAAAACCTGGACCTTTTCAACCATAGGAATTGACATTGCCATAGATTATTCAGCCTTTTCTGTTAATGATGCATTTCTAATGATTATATGGCTTTATGCATCATTTCCTACTGTGTGTGTGTTCTTAGATCATACCTTGTAGGCCTACTTGTTAATGTTACAAAACAGTGACACCCCCCCCCCTACTAAAAATTGTGCCGTGGACTGCAAAACCTGGACCTTTTCAACCATAGGAATTGACATTGCCATAGATTATTCAGCCTTTTCTGTTAATGATGCATTTCTAATGATTATATGGCTTTATGCATCATTTCCTACTGTGTGTGTGTTCTTAGATCATACCTTGTAGGCCTACTTGTTAATGTCATTTGAACCTGTGTCACCTTCATTGTTTTATCTGTGCCTAATAACAGTGCTTGCTGTCCAGATCATTCCAGGTTGAGTGTCTTTACACTAAAAACAGAGCCATGCATGCTTGCTGTGTTCTGTGGCTGTGACCTGTCATCAATGATGAACCACTGATGGGGCAGAAAGGTGAGCTGACTGTCATCCTTACACAGAGGGGGTTGCCACCCTTTTCTGTCATCTCTTTGTCTCAGAACCACACATTCTAAGGCTTAATGCATGTGCCTTTGTGGCAAATGTACTCTTATAAAGGCCCCATTTTTCTTAATTTATATAGAATTTTAAATGAAATACTAGCTAATGTTAAATGTATCATTAAAAATTTCAAAGGTTAAGGTGCTTGTCCTCCATATTAGAGGATATGAGAGACTGGAGAAGACTTGACACCATTACTGGTAAGTTATATTGTGAGTAACTGATGCTCACTAGTAGTTAATTCCTGGTGAGCGATTTTTTAGTGTACTCGAATGGTTTTGATAATTGGATAGAAATGGCTCACTTGCCAGTGTACTAACTACTTAACCAGGGATGCATTGAGACAAACCCTGTGACTCTATTAATAATGATAGGAATACCTGAAGATCTGCCAGTCTAGATGAAGCAGCAGATGATATTTTGTACTACAGCTGTATTGTGGAATGTGCATAATATTAAATTTTTATGTTGGAACAATTGTTGATGAAGTAAATTTTGTTTGAATACACTACATCAAGTGTTGTACTTTCATGAAGAAAGTAAGATATCAAAGTTTTGCTGTTGAGAAAAAAAAGACAGACAGTTAAAAATAGCAGAACAGGTCCAGATGTTGTGCTTGTGGACAGCTTATTAACAGACCTAAGTGTGTGATGCTGCGCCTCAGGCGCTAAAACGTTGCTCTGCAATAATGTCCACAACAGAGACTAATTATAAAAACACACATTTGCACACTTCTCATCACACAGCGAAATGCAGCAAGTTAAAGTAACTGAAGTTTGAATTTGATTAAGGCTTGAAATACCACACTTAACTGTTGTTAATCTTTGGGCTGCCTTTTGCCTTATGTCAAACTTGCCTCTTTTCATTGGTTAAAGCTGCACATTTTTTGCATTTAAGCCTTAAGATTTTACACCGTACATTATGAACAGCTTTGACATTTTGTATAATAACTTCTTTTATTTTTCATGGTAAAATATTAATAAGATTCAAACAATATGGAGGTGGAAAGAATTTTTGTTGAAAGTGAATAATTTGCAGAAAGTGTGAATTGATTTGGCCTATATAGGTTTATACATGTGAATGTGTGAATGCATGATTTATGTATGATTTTTATTGCATGTATTAATTTTGATAGTAAAAAATGAAAAACGTAAATATACAAATGATATATAAATGTATTTAGGTGTGTATATATATATATATATATATATATATATAAACTATTGAATTAAAAGTTTCAAAAATATGTTTACAGTATGTTGCATTTAAAACGGCATGTGCTCTCTCAGCTTGCATGGGCATGATGCTTATGTATACAAATATTTGAAACAGGACTTGTGTGATCGATTGCTGCCATAACATTAATGACCCATCAGTGAATGTACAGAGGCTAATGCATGTCATGTATTTTATGCACTGTTCATTTATTCAGCCGCTCAGTACCTACATTACCCTTACAAGCATTTTGTATGTTGTTTTATTGATCGATTAGTGCTCTGCGCTGATTTACTGTACATTATTCAGGTGCAGCTTATCCTTGTAGACACCAGCACATATGTAACCCAGCTTCATACATATGTATGGGTGCTGACATACTGCGAGGCCGCATGTAACAGAGGCCATGTGCCTCGCGCTTCTTCCTACACGCCTCTACAGGAAGAGATCTTGCCCGTTTGTCAGTTGAATATGTTTATTTCAGGGCTATTTTAATTATAGCTCATTGGAGTGTGTCACTTCACTTGTGGAGTGTGTGCGTGCGAGTGTTTGCGTTTGAGCTTGCTGGGTGTAACTCCCAGGTCTTTATGTGAGAGAAGTACTCGTTCATCACTGTCTCGGGGGACAAAGGAAACCTGTAGCGCATGCTAAGTGGCCCAGCCCTCCGCATGGCTGTAAGAATACATTAGTGTACACACACACAGTCTAGCACATGGCTGCCAGAATACATTAGGCTCCAAACACACACACACACACACACATCCCTGTGATAATGAGTGCTGAATTCTTGATGCTTTCCTTTCTCATTCTTTCCTATCAGCGCTCCGCAAAATCAGTATTGAGTGGACTGATAAGACATGTATGGACAATAGACACCTCCTTTGTTTGGTGGCGTGCTTGTTTATTATTCAGTTGCATTGTAAGACTGCTTGCTTTTGCTCCCTGGCATGTGCAGTCACTTTCTCAGTGTCTTTCATACACATACACGCTTCTCTGACCATGTCTTTTGTCTTCTTTCTAGTGTAGAGAGCTTGTTTTGGATGGCCACACACATAAACAGGTATGCTGTGATTCCAAAGCAGTGCTTCTCGAGCTTTCAACATAAAAACAAAAATGATGGCAACCCCTGAATCTGGAAGCCATCAACCTTAAAACATTTTAGTTTATATCAATTACAGTATCTCAAAATAACATCATGTTTTTCATATAATAAACTCCAACTGCTGTTTTGTACTTATTTCTTTAAATTTTTTATTTAATAAATTTTGAATTTCATACATTAAAATTATAATTTCATAAATTAATGTTAAGGCAGGCAGTTATTTCTAGAGATGAGTGGAACTAATTTAAAAATAAATTAAGAACATTTCAATTAAAATATTAAGCATTCATTTTTCATTTATCGAAACAAAGCTGAAATAGAATAAATATTTGATGAAAAACTTAGAAATGTTGCCTTCGCAATGAACTATAATATAATGTAGTTAAAGTTAAATAATATAAAGTAGTTATAGTTAAAGTACTAAACTTCCTGAAACTGAAATAAAAATAAATTAAAGCTAAATAGAAATATAAAAAACATAATAAAAATGACAAAAGCAAATAAAGTTACTAAAACATACTAAAAATGAAAACTGAAAATATAAAAATATAAACTAATAAATAATACGTATATAAATTTAGATACATTTATATACCATTTTTATATAATTAAAACATTTAAAATAAAAAATACATTTAACACTGTTATTAAATTGTTAGTGTTTTTTTTAAAATATAATTTAACATCAGATGACAGAAAAGTTAATCTAAATGAAAAAAACAGCATATACAGTGCTATTAGATACACTGTATATAAAGATACTGATAAATATTAGTCCGATACTCTAATATTGGCCAATTATATTATTAATTTTATTCAATTATGTCAATGATATTTATTTTATTTATTAGATCTTTTTTTTTTTGTAAACCTTCACAGACCACCAGCGGATCTCAGTTTGAGAAGCATTGTCATTACATATGTCATTGGTTCTCTAATGGTGGATGTATTCACCATTCAGTGCCTGTACAATTGTGTGTGTGTGTGTGTGAATGTTTTAGGGTGCACTCCCATCAGGCCTAGCTGGTGGCAGGGCTCTTATCAGACAATGTCAGACCTCTGGGTCTGCCAGTTTGTTTCGTACCGATAGCGACTAAATTAAATCTAGATCCTCCACCAAATATTTCCCTTATGGTGACAATAATTGTCCCCGTTAGCGGCCGCAAAACCGTAATAGACGCTCAGCCAGGTCAACCAACGGCTGCCGTATGTTTTGCTCTTGCTTTTGTTTGTGTTGGCCGTAACGGCATGTTAGAAGTGAAGTGATGTGTTCGTAAAGCCTATTGCTGCCTATTTTTGTGTGGTGGTCCAGACTGCTTTCAAACCTGCCAGGCTCTTTTGTCACTGAGCATATATAAGCCCCCCTCTCTACACTCCCACCTTCCTTTGCTCCTCTCTCCCTTTGTTGCTCTAGCACAACATTAATATGGTGAATAGGCACTTCAGGGTTATTTGGGAGCTTTTCAGGGAAAGAGTAAAAGTGTAAGCAGAGGGGAGAAGGAATAATGAGGTGTGGTGGCACAAAACAGACTAAATGAAGAGATAAGAC
Source organism: Sinocyclocheilus rhinocerous (assembly GCF_001515625.1). Lineage (NCBI taxonomy): Eukaryota > Metazoa > Chordata > Actinopteri > Cypriniformes > Cyprinidae > Sinocyclocheilus > Sinocyclocheilus rhinocerous. The sequence continues at coordinate 46,067 of NW_015631496.1, forward strand.
AAGATTATTATTGTGGAAATGGCAAAGTCAGCAAACCTCCTTCAGGGTTCTGCATAAATCTAAAATTACAGAATTATAAAATTATAAGCAGCAGTATTGGCGTCTCATGCACCAACCAGCTTGTGAATCTTTACTTTTTATCACTACATTTTCTTTCTTTCTTTTTTTTCCTGAAAGTTTTTTTTTTATTCAATTGCATGCACATGCTGTGAATGCTTTGAATTTCAAAGAGTTGCAAGTGCTGAATTATTTGTGGAAAAAACTCAAATGCTATGAATTTATTCATCCCAAAATAATCATGCATATTCATGAGTCCCGTCTGCATAATATTTGGGGGGAGGGGCAGACACAATAGTGGGTACAAAGCAAATCTGGTGTCTGATATTATTTCTGACATCTTCTCTTTTGAAGATCTTGGTCAGTTTAGACTTTCTTTTCTCACAAGAATGATAATGAGTAAAGTTTAATTTCTAAATTATGCCATTTACATGTTATATATATACATATATTTACAATGAGAGCTCTATAAAAGCTGTGACCCATGTAAACGGGAGATAAGGAGGGTGAAAATCAGTTTGCAGCAGCAGGTAGCCTGTATCGAGGACAGCAGACGTCACCCCTCCTCCATAACACAAACAAACACACAAGCGCTCAGATTTTGAGCTCTGAGGAGGCAGAGGCATTAAAAGTTTATTCTACTGCAAAACAGTCTGTATTTCTAAACGCTTTTAGAGAACAAGTGTGGGTTTACACATAGTTATGTTGTGGAAGCAGAAGTGTTTGTCTATAATAAAAGCTCCTCAGGGAAGTGCTTTTGTTTGTAAATGCGGTGAAGTGGTTAGCATAGGATTCCACAGAGTTCTGTAAGACATCTTTACTGCAATAGATTTCATTTTAATGGGTTGCGTTCTTCTTTGAGAACATTTTTGTGTTCCTTTCTCTTTTTTATTTCTTTCTCTTGTCTTTTCATTTATTTCCTATATACTTAATTAGTGTTTTCATTTTAATTTCCCTCCCTTCCTTTACGTTTTCTGTTTCCTTTCTCTTTTCTTTTATTCCTCTTATTTTCCTTTCCTCTTTTTCTTTTGTTTCTGTTTCCTTTCCTTTATTTTACTTTCCCCTGTCTTTCCTGATTTTGCCCTCATTTTTCTTTTCTGATCCTGTATGTTTCTTTTACAATTTTCTTTTTTTTTTCTTTTCTTGTGCTTTATTTCCTTCTATTTTCCACTTTTTCATTTCCTGCTCCTTTCCTGTATTCTCAGTTTACTTTTTCATTTTACTTCCTTAACTTCCCTTTCTTTTTTGTTTTCAGTTTACTTTTTCCTTTTCTCTTTTCCTGTTTCCTTTCCCCTCTCCTTTTCTGTTTCCTTACTTTTCCATGCGATTTTATTTCCTTCCCTTACCTATTTTTCCTTTGGGTTTTTCATTATACTTTTCCTCACCTCCCTTCCCTTTTTCTTTTCCTTTTGTTTCCTTCCCTTTTCCTTCCCTTTTCCTTTCCTTTCCTTTCCTTTCCTTTCCTTTCCTGTCCTTTCCTGTCCTGTCCTGTCCTGTCCTGTCCTGTCCTGTCCTGTCCTTTCGCAGCTGGTTTGTGATTTAGCATGATGCTTCAAATTACATCTGTTAAAGAAAAAAATGGACCCAGTAGATAATATTAGATGAGATCTGCTAAAGGCAATCCATTTTTTTTAATGATTTTGGCATTCTATCCCTGTTTATTAAATCAGAGAAAATGCCCTCCCTTGGGAAGTTTTGGGCTTTTGACCAACGGCTGAAATCAATCCCACAACTGAAACGGTATGATGATATTGGACTCCCCACGAGGAGCAGGTTGGTCCAGGGAGACGTGGGTGAGATTTAGCTTTACTCTCATCTTTTTCCTTCTTTCTTCCCCCATTACACATCTCCTTTATACTGGCAGGTTGTCAAGCAACCGTAAGGCGGGCAGAAAAAAAACGGGATGGAGAATGGAAAGAGAGGCGATGGGGGAGAGAGGAGACAGGCAGATAAAGAGCAATCTCCTTGGCTGGTTGTGAGGGTGTAGGTACACTCCAGATGGTGACCCAGAACTTGATGGGCTACACTGTGGAAATAACCCTCTCAGGCTCATCAAGAGACTCAGAAATCACTCATGGTCCAATAAAACCCCTCTTTCTCTGAGTTACAGCCACCTCCATCACAACAAGGACACCTTTTGAGAATAGGATTCTGAGTAGCACCAATAACGCTTCTTCAGTTTACTGGAGATCTCCGTTAGGAACAACCAGTTCATGAGGGATCTACCTGGAACAAGAGTGTAAAAAGATTCTTACATTCATGAAAGATTAGTGTGAGTCAAGTTTAATATGTGCTTTTATGTGCCGTCCTACAGAAATATATTATAAGAATTCTATAGATAGCGCTTGGAATGATTTGCTGCCTAAGGCATAGTTGCATTAAACTTTAAGCATTATAGAGCTACTGTACTTACAGTAATGCATCTTTAAGAATAAGTATATAAGAATAAGGATTCATGAGGATAAAAATGCCTTAAAATGTGCTTACCAGAGAAGTTAAGATTCACTGCTTTTGTAGACCTGAAAAGCTGTTAGATTTTTTTTAAACAGTAATTAATAAAATTAGCATATAGAAGCTTACTGTACAGCTTTATTCTGTCATACAGTGGGGAAAATATTTATTTGATCCCCTGCTGATTTTGTAAATTTACCACTTACAAAGAAATGAAAGGTCTGTAATTTTTATGGTAGGTTTATTTTAACGGATAGAGACAGAATACCAACCAAAAAATCCAGAAAAAACACATTATATAAAGGTTAGAAATTGATTGGCATTTCAGTGAGTGAAATAAGTATTTGATCCCCTACCAACCAATAAGAATTCTGGCTCCCACAGATTGGTTATGTGCCCATGTGGAACACAGATTAGTCCTGCCACTTTAAGAAGTTACTCCTAATGTCAGCTCGTTAGGTGTAAAATACACCTGTCCACACAATCTGTATCCTCCATTCCAACCTCTCCCACCACCATGGGCAAGACCAAA
>NW_015631496.1:49943-99035 GCF_001515625.1 Sinocyclocheilus rhinocerous
CAACCAAAAAATCCAGAAAAAACACATTATATAAAGGTTAGAAATTGATTGGCATTTCAGTGAGTGAAATAAGTATTTGATCCCCTACCAACCAATAAGAATTCTGGCTCCCACAGATTGGTTATGTGCCCATGTGAAACACAGATTAGTCCTGTCACTTTAAGAAGTTACTCCTAATGTCAGCTCGTTAGGTGTATAAGACACCTGTCCACACAATCTGTATCTTCCATTCCAACCTCTCCCACCACCATGGGCAAGACCAAAGAGCTGTCAAAGGATGTCAGAGACAAGATTGTAGATCTGCACAAGGCTTGAATGGGCTACAAGACCATCAGCAAGAAGCTTGGTGAGAAGGAGACAACTGTTGGTGCGATTATTCGGGTAAAGTCAAAATCCCTCCTGAGATGTGTGCAAACCTGGTGACCAACTACAAAAAACTATCATAATTTTCTATCATAATTTAGTCACTTTTGGAATGTAAAATAAGATATTTGAGGAATGTTGGTAAAAGTTTCATATCCCACTGACTTTCATTGTATGGACAAAAAAAACATAGTGGAAGTCAAAGGGAATTTATCCAGGTAAAAGAAATGCATACAGCTTTGGAATGGCATGAAGGGTGAGTAACGGAAGAATTTTCATTTTTTGGGTGGAATTTCCCTTTAAGCTTTTATTAAAATATTTTAAGTACAGTTTAGAGTAGCAGAAAGGGATGAAGGCCATCATGAGACAAGAATGTTTTAAGCTTGTCTCAGCAGCCCACACGAACATATTTCTCTCTGCTTTGGGATATAAAGATGGATTTTTGTCTTGCTATGTATTAAAAAGGTGTTAGTCAAAAGATGAGAATTTGATGTAACGTATAATATTCATAACTAACAGTGTTGTCCTTTCCTTAGCATCGAACACACAATCAAATCTGCTTTTCAGCTTTGCTGACTGAAATGCCCCCATCCCCGTGCAGCCCCCAAGGGATATTTAAATAATCTAGTCTTAATCCATATCACCTCACTAAACTTTACATAATCAAGTGAAATCTGCATGTTGCAACCCCCTTCACCTCTGCTGTGCTACAGGTCACATGTACGTTGCATTAATATGTGCAGTGCCGCCCTGTTCCTTAGGAGATCCTCTGGTGCATCCGATCCGTGTGACCGGAATCCTGATAATTAGTTTGTGCTTTACAGATTAAGCCACCTGTAGTCAATGCACATGGCAGGAAGGTGACTTCTGATTGTGTGATTTTGATTCTGCCCTCTGTGTTGTCTGTTTTGCATGATAATGTGATGTAGTTTGTCTTCCTAGCCCAGAGAATGTGATTGCATTCAGTGAACGTGAAACACTATAAGTGAAATGTTTTTAAGACATCAGACCAAATATTTCCTACACTTTTACCTGCAATTATTTTAAAAAAACGCAATATTTTAGCTGTAATCAGAGATTATCACTAGAATTTTCTTTACACAAATGTATTCTTTAATCTTATTTACTGTTTATTTTAACAAAATTCTGAAATGATGTATGCATACCCTCAAAGGTTTGGGGTCAGTATGTTTTTTTAAAGTGTTTTTTATGCTTACCAGGACAACGTTTATTTAATGAAAAACACAGTAAAACCAGCAATGTTGTGAAATATTACTAGAATGTAAAATAACTGTTTTCTATTTGAATACATTTTACATGTAATTCATTCATTTGATGGCAAAACTGAATTTTCAGCAGCCATTACTCTAGTCTTCAGTGTTACATAATTCTTCAGAAATCAAACTAATATGCTGATTTGGTGTTCAAGAAGAATTTTTTTATGATCAATGTTGAAAATATTTGTGCTGCTAAATAAAAATTTTCTTTAAAAAAAGATATTAGAAAGTTTCTAAGTTTCACAGTCAGTGAAATAACTGGGCGTTTCACACTGAATAAAACCTATTTTATGCTCATAAATATCAACAAAAGCTGCTAAGATGAAAAAAAAAGTGAATATCTGACCGCCAGCACTGAGACCTTTACAGTTTAGTTACACCCACAGCAAGCATACACCTGCTATTTCATATCTCCCACCTGTTGGTAAAAATACAAACTGAGATTAATTCTGAAGTACAGTAGAGTGCGTTTACATTTGAGAGAAAGCTAAGTCGGTATTGTAGTTGCTGAAAGCAAAGTGGATCTTCACCGGTGTGTTTTTGTCTAGCATATAGAGACTGAGAAGAAAGACAACAAGAACCCATTGAAGTGAAACAAAATAAACAGTGTCTTCTGGAGGGCTGTATATTCACTGAAGCCACTGAGGTAAAGAAGACCCTGTATAGAGTCAAGGCAAGTTCACAATAACATTCACAACCCTGTTTCTCAGGCCTACGAATACGAGGACACAAAGAGAAAGTGAAATAAAAGAAAGAGTGAGAGCACCTCTTCACTCTGCTATATCCTTATTATTATTGTAGACTCATCTTGAATTATTGAACGCTTCAGAACTTATGATTACTCAGATGCACTCAGAGGCTGAACAATTGACTCAGCCTTGACTTGTTGGGGTTACTTACAGCAATTTGCTTGTTTATCTTGCATTATCGATTGTTAAGCTATGGCAAGAATATAAACAAGTATGTGTATTAGGTAACTCTGACAGCTAAGTATTTTTAACACTCATTTTATGCAGATGTTACTTTATTATTTTAATGTTTGATGTACTAGAGACCCCATAATGTATGTCTAAAAATAATGGTAGTAAATTATCAACATTCTATTACATAATTTTGCTTTTATTCCCTGACTTAATTAAAACCCAGCTGGCTAATATGTAATATTAACCAATAATAATGTATAATATTGTGGCAACTAATATTATTGCTTTTTCTTTGACGACAGCAAACCTGTTCTTGAAAAATACAATGTGCATTAATGTGTATGTTAGTTGAAGTCATTTAATCAGTTATATTTGAAAGTCATGAAGTATCAACCCTAAACATTTTCTGTAATGTTTTTTTGAGCTGTGAAAATGGACATGCATTCATTTCATACAGTATGTCCCTTGTTTACTCACTATTTTGTTAATAGATCTCCAAAGTAAAAGTCTTTACTCCTTCCAGCTGATTCTTATCACCAGAGCTGTTTAAAACCTGCTGCTTCCTCCACAAATCCATTTAAAAATCATTAAGATGCTCTTCGGCACATTTCTACTGACACTTATGTTAATCAGTGCTGTTAATGTAACCCTGTTTAGATGCTGGGAAGACACAGGAGGCTTATAGCCACTGATGGTGACATTTCATTGACTTTTTCAGGCCTGTGTCATCCTTTCTTTTACCTAATCGCCCAGGGTTGGACAGACATGATTGTTTTCATCTGGAAATGGTGCATGCTGTTGTTGATGATAGTTTACACACAGACAAACACAAACACTATGAGACACTTCATATTAGCGATGTGACCTCTTGTGGAAATAGAGGGTGAAAGAGTTGTTTGAATGCTGAGATGTTCTCATCTTATCTGTGCTTGTGACATCACTTGAAGTCTTTTTTATTTTTTATTTTGTTCTATTTATTGATTACTTTTTGTTTGAATCTCTCAACATTTTACAACAGTAGCCAGGTGGTGAAGACAAGAAAAAAGAAACTAACTTACAATGTCACTTGCAATCGCCACTTGCACTCTCCGATAGATATGCAGGACCCTGTATGTTATAGTACTAATTTAGTTTTAATCGTTTAATCACCACCACAGCGTCTTGTCTCCATTGGCAACACGCACGATTTGTGTCGATTGCAAGTGACGTCGCAGGTATCGGAGAGTGCAAGTGGCGATTGCAAGTGACTTCGTAATTTAGTTTATTTTGTCTTGTCTTCACCACCTGGCTACTGTTGTAAAATGTTGAGAGATTCAAACAAAAAGAACAAATAAATACAAAATAAAAAAATTAAGACGGCAAGTGACGTCGCTAGCGGAAGTGCAAGTGTCTGAGAGTGCAAGTCTGATGCCTTGTCCAAATACCCACACTTGCGGTCTTGACCACTTCAGAGCGTGTGCGCGCGACAGGAAGTAAGTGCGCAAGACTGTCCCAGGTCTAAAATACCGCTCCAGAGCGCTATTCGAGGCTTAGTGTATCCCATCATGCATCATGTTCTGGAAATAAATCTTGAGACTTTTTGCCGAGATCCCACGAGAGGTCACGGAAACCTTTCCAATGCAAGTTAAATATTAATATAATAATTAGATATTACATATAATTTGGTAGAAAACTGTTTTTTTACGTTTTATTGGTGCAAAGATGAGTAGTGGTGATATTTATTTTGTACAACATTTGCAACTGCTTTTTATCACTTAATTAGAAGCACCACAAATTAAAATTATGTCATGTTATAGGGACTACTGAACAGACATTTAGAAGTTGATTTTAAAATGCAAAGTATTTAAAATTAAAATAAAGCTATGTAAACACTTGCATTTTTACAACACTATAAGTGTGTCCCATCAGGTAATGAAAAGTTCTTCACACACTTGTGGTCTTCATGCTCACTTGAACACTTGGGCCAAATATAGGAAATACGTCATATAAGTGTTCAAGTGGTCAAGTGCAAAGACCGCAAGTGTGGGTATTTGGACAAGGCATGAGAATGCAAGTCTGAGAATGCAAGTCTGAGAGTGCAAGCGCAAGTCCTTTTGGGCCAGTATAGTCCAGCTGCCAAAATGAACAACTCTTATGAGTCAGTTCCTTTATTAATTCACAGACATGTTACTGGTTTGAATGAGTCAGAGATACAGCATAATTACTGAATATCTTTTATATGTAAGCAAAATGAAAATTATAACTGAAATATATGCAAATTACTCTAAATCAAGCTTGTGAACTGAAATCAAATACTTATATCTGCCATTCTTTTTGACAACGTATTTTGAATATATTCACTGGGCTGAGGTTGATCTAATACAAAGTACTCAAATGTAGTCAGCTCATGATGTGCTGATCGTCAGACACATTTAACATTTAAAGTCATTGCTTGAGATGTTGTGCAGGTTTTGTTGTGGTATTTGAGGAAGCATCATCATGTAATGAAATTCCATTTATGTCCATCTGTAATAATTACTTAACATCTGTCAAAGCTCCACAATTATCTTTCTTTATTGAGCAATGCACAGTGAATGGAACAAACAGTTCTCTCTCTCTCTCTCTCTCTCTCTCTCTCTCTCTCTCTCTCTCTCTCTCTCTCTCTCTGTGTGTGTGTGTCACCCTGCACCATCTGGAATAAAGGTGTTCACAAGCATACTGGTGCACTATGGGAGGCTGTTAGATAACCACGCCCTAACAGACAGAAGATTCATATGATCCTTCAAGAGCCCATTTAATCATTCGCTCTGCTGATAAGAGCCCAACTTTTACACCGCACCTCTAAACCGAGTAATGACACGCGGCACATCTAATTATAACACACCTTTTAAAACCTTATCAAGGTTAAATGGGTTTATAAGATGTACACAGATGTTTATAATTTAGATTAATTGCCTCAACTAATTCATTTTTAATCTGTTTTGAAATCTCGTACATTCCCAAAAAGCTCTTGTGATTCACTGATGATTAAAAAAAAAATATCCAGGCCGCGAGACGCAGAGCTTTTGAAATATGGCTAGTGAGGGAAAGATGTGGCTGCGTTGAGCCTGTCTTAGCATTTAATTATCAGCCCAGTGTTTTTCTGTTCATTATCTTGACTGATTTTGCCATCCAGATTCACAGTGTGCACGTAAACAGCGCTCTGAACAGCACCTCTGTTTGTTCATCATAGTCTAGCTTTAATCAAGCCAATCATTAATCAAGGGAATCGAGGAGTGAGAAACTCAGCATGTGATTTCAGTCTAAACGTTAAATGTTTATGACAGTGGGGGCAGTGTCTCGCCACAGCGATACAATCTCACAGTCAGAAAGCCGTGACCTTTCAATACAAGCCTCTCTTTGTGGTTTGGAATGGCCTTTGTGTCACAGAAACACACACACTATGACAGAAAACTCTGTGATTGTAACGTTCACGATAGTAAGTAGTCATTTAGCAGGTGCTTTAAAAGTGACACATTACAGGAACAATCCCACTGGAGCAACCTGAGGTTAAGTGTCTGGCTGAAGGGCACAGCAGCGATAGCTCATGGATCACCTCTTGCATGAATCAAACATTCTTTTAGTTACCAGGCGTGATACAATAATAGATCCAGGCAGAATCTCTTGACTTATTCTCCATTATCTCCGATGGTACTGGGGGGAAAAAAGTCTGTGGAATTTTAGATTTTGTGCATTCAAACATAGTAAAATACACTGTAACCTGCAATGGTCATATTAAAAGGCTATTTTTATCTAATATGACTGAAAATTTGGTTTTATTGGTGGAATTTAAAGTAGTATTTTTGACTGGAGTAAATATTAATTTATCATTATTTTCAGTTTATGTTAAGTCATTGGTTCTCAGCCTTCTCAGAGAACCACTGTGTTAAAAAAGCTGTATCTGTCTGCTAATTCCACATATGCATAACATATAACATATAACATAACCCATCATTAAAGGGATAGTTCACCCAAAAATGAAAATTCTGTCATTAATTACTCACCTTCATGTCGTTCCAAACCCGTAAGACCTTTGTTCATCTTCGGAACACAAATTAAGATATTTTTGATGAAATCTGAGAGCTTTCTGACCCTGCATAACGGAACTACCACGATCAAGGCCCAGAAAGATAGTAAGGACATCGTTAAAATAGTCCATGTGACATCATCACGTCGTTTAACCTTAATTTGATCAAGCTACGAGAATACTTTTTGTATGTAAAGAAAAAAAAAAAAAGAGACTTCATTCAACAACTTTATTCAATAACTTTATTCCGTGTCAGTCTTCGATGCGCTTTCACAGGAGTACAAAAATATCTTAATTTGTGTTCCGAAGATGAACGAAGGTCTTACAGGTTTGGAATGACATAAGGGCGAGTAATTAATGACAGGATTTTAAAAAAAATTTGTGAACTACCCTTTTAACTTTAACACATTTTGATCTAAGCCAGATGTTGCTAACATTAGCACAAGGGCTTGCTTAGGTTTGTGTGGCATTGTTTACATTTTAATAGTAAGGATGTCAGAACTTGACACAACTGATACAGTCTGTCTTAATTTTACTAAGATTTCACTTGAGTTATGCCGTACAATCTGATATCATAATAGACAGAACTAAATCAGCAAAGTTAAGTATGTAATAAACAAGCATGCAAGATGATGATGTCTAACTCTGTGACTGATCAAAATTTGAATATGGTCTTACTTTAGACCATTAGAAAGCTGAAGTCAACAAGTTACATATTTAGTTGATTCCATCATGCACATACAGTACGGTATCTGTGACTGTTGTGACAGTCACTCAGAAATTGATTTCAGATCAGAGTCTTTGCCTGTAGTCCTCACACACAATCACACTGAGCTCTGCCACACCAGCAGCTGAACTCAGGGTTTGTCTTTACTGCCCATAAACTGTTCATCTTGTGTTAACCTTGATGTGATGATCCTCTCCCTCGAGATAAACATCACAAAGCCAGTCCACACCAATATGGCATCAAGTCTGTCCTGCTATCAATCTCAGAGAGGGGTTATCTGTGGAAGAGAGCTCAGCTGCCTCATTCTTCTCCATCTGATGTCTACCTCACTGCACTTATAGTCTCCATCACGCACTTAGAGGATAATGAGATTTTTTTTTGCTTTTTTTTTTTTTTTTGCCCAATCTTTCTCAGCCAGAGAGGACCACAGAGAGCGAGAGAGAGACAAAGAGATTGATGTGCAAGTATTTAGTAGATTCTTTAAAGGGATAGACCACACAAAAATGAAAATTCTGTCATCATTTGTGCTCCCTCATGTCTTTCCAAATCTCTATGACTTACTTTATTCTGTGGAACACTAAAGATTATATTTTGAAGAATTTTGGTAACTAAACCATTTCAGTTCCCATCGACTTCCATTGTCAAAAAAATTAACATCCTTCAAAATATCTTCTTTGTGTTCAGCGGGAAAAAAAGATTGACATGAGGGGGAGTAAATTATTTTTCATTTTTAAATACATTTTATATTTTATACATCTTCATTTTTTGTGATGAACCATCCTTTAAAAAAAATCTTAATACTCTCTGAATTACTTTGACATCCTGGGCAAAGGCAGCGGAACGAATACATTTAATCTGTCCAGTTTTTGATATATCATCTTTTTTCACATGAAATAGTAAAAGCATGTTCTTACACTGTGTTTTAACCATGCGGCAAATTTTTAACCTCAAGTAATTTGTCTTTCCACACTGACAGTGAAAATTCTGCATGATGCAACACAATCACAGCCGATCAGGACATATGAATTTTAATATACAGCTAGGAGAAGCAGAATTTTCAATAGTTTAGATTAATATGAAAGAGTTTGTATTGCTTGTCACGTATTCATGGTTAGGACAAGCAGGTGAAGTCATTTTATTGGAAAAACACTAACAAGAAGTGTCTTTACAGAGTTTGCTCATACCTACAGTAGTTTAGAAGCATTTGAAATGTTGAAGTTAAAGTGAATATTAAAATACTTTTTCCTGTCCTAATTCGTGCAGCGACTGCTATAAGTATTAGTCCCGTGTCTTCTCTGTAATAAGGCAGTGCAGCAATGCCAACTCATAGACCGTCTGCCAGTGTACTGAATGGAGTCAGATGAACTAATTATCTCTTCCAGACTTCATGCTTAAGAGCAAAGAAGGCCCTGCTCTCAGACTCCAACAGAGAGACGATAAACTTCACAATTACACACACAAACACACACAGATTCATCTGTAGGACCATTGGCGCACAGTTCTTGGATATTAGGGAAATCTTTCTCTCTGTGTACTCGTAAATAGCTTTCTTCCCTTCAACCCTTTGGCTGATTATCTTCCATCAGTGAGTGCAGGATGGTTGGTTTTGTTGGGTGAGAAAGGGTCTTGCACTCAGGGGAATGGATTCAGAATAAACATGCTAATCAGATTAATTCATTTGACCTTGTACTTTTTGTCTGCAGGGTTAGAGTTCCCTGCCAAGTCATGTCTATTTTCAAATGTCTCCGTTCCCTCCCCTCTACTTTCCTCTCTGTCTATTCTTTTCATCATGATCTGTTAATTATAAGGTCATTGTCTGGTGTATGTTAGTACATTGTGCTCAGTCATTCACAATGGCCGGCCTGATTCATTCATACGAGGAAACAATGGCGCGGTGCACGTATAATCAGCTTTCTGCGCTGGTGAGCTTTAATAGGTCAAACGCAGAGGGCGATGGGGACATACCCAAAGCTTGTTCTGAAGAGTAAATAAAAGACATTTTCATGGGTCTTATTAGCAAAGAGTGTGGATAATGTCATGAAGTTTCAGTGGGGAAGCACAATATATTGGTAGCATATCGGTTATTTGTACAGATGCTAGAGTTTTTAATTTAAAAATGTGATGGCTAAATTATATATATTCCGTTTATATAAATTATTCTAAAATGAAATTATTGATTAAATAGTTTAGTTATAATTTATTCATTATTACTTATGCAACATTATTACTTAATAAATTATATTATTGATGTATATGATTTATTATTAATGTATTAAGTTATTTTAACATTATTTTAATGTTTTATTATTTAAAATTTAAAAGTAACATTTTAAACATTTTTATTTTTTGTATATATTTTGGTCAATTATTATTATTATTATTATTATTATTATTATGATTAATAATTAGTATATATATATATATATATATATAGAGAGAGAGAGAGAGAGTAATTATTTATTTCATTATATTAATATAAATAAATAAAATTAAAAATTAAAAAGTTTTAACAAATCTTAAAATTAATTAGTATTATATTTATATTTATTTTAGAATTTAAGAAATGATTTTAATAAATATTTGTATTATATTAAATATTATTTAATGACAATGACAAAAACAACAACATCAACAACAACAACAATAATAATAATAATGGCTATTGCATAATAATTCATATTTATAAAAATATTTTAAATATTATTAACATAATTATCTGTATCGGCCAGAAATTTTATATCAGTGTGTCCCTAATTTTTTAGGATGAAATTGGTGCTAGAAATGTCAGTGTACTAGTTTTGATTTGATGAATGCATGAACTGATATAAAGCCAAGTGTGTTTGTGTGTATATTTATATGAAAGTGTCTGCTAAATGCATAAAAATGCAATGTAAAGTTGTTCGAAATGACTTATCATTCTTGAAGTATAGCATATCTGCCATGTTTTATAGTGTAACGCGAAACATTCCTCTCTTGTTATGCTGCATTTTTTTTATCTGAAACCACAGTCCCCTATACCTCATGTTTTTTGCAGCATGATTTTGCTGAACCCGTTCAGTAAAATCTCCTGTGTCTTATGCCTAAAAAGCCTCTCGCACCCACACATACTCACAAACACACTCTCATACAGTACAATGACAAGCCTCTCCATTATGAAACTATCTTCAGCCAAAGTGTCCAATTATCGGACCTACTCAGCTGAGTCTTCACACATGGAAGGGCACACACTGAGGCCAGCACGGCACAAAATTCTCCCTTTCTCTTTTTTCTCCTTCCTTTCACAAGTTGGGTACACAGTGCGAAAAAGAGAAAGAGGCAGAGAGCGAAAGAAAGCGAGAGACGGAGGAGAGAATGGGCAAAAATCAAACACCATTTGCATAATGTGGCTTTTGTCCCCATTTTCAGTCTCTTTAACTATCACATCTAATTAGAGCTCCAGACTGCCAGCCAGAGATAGGGCTGTGTGTGTGTGTGTGTGTGTGTGTGTGTTTGGGTCTGTTTTCATGATTGGGTGAGATAAAGAGGCTTTACTGAGTCCCAGGCTGGCTCGTTCCTCTCCCAAGAGACTGCTTATGACAAATAAGATTAATGTAGTCCCTCTGTCACCAGATCGCAGTCCTGCAAGTGATAGGTGACTTTTTCAGCTGGTAGCCGAAGTACATGCTGGTCAGTGCACGCTTGAGCTGTTGGCCATTTGGACCTTGATGGAGACCGGCCAAACGATGGGTCAGACACGGGGTCACAGACTGTTACCCATAGACTGTGCTCTAATTGCGGGAGGGAATACATCCACTGGAAATCCTGATATAGAAATCTACTCTTTGTGAAACCCTGTTCCTTTCGTGTAGCCAAGACACACGTGCCATGGGAAAAGCATCGTGGGGGCACCCTCTGGTCTGTTTGTGTTTTAATGAAATATAATTCTGAACCCATCTGCTTGTCAGAGACGTTGCCAGGTGGGCTATGCTGCTATTTGCAAAACTGGAAATCTGACAATCAACATGTTTCAGAAAGTTTCTCTAGATTTGAATGTGGTTTTGCATATACTGCTTTTGTGTTTTGAAATTTAGGCATTTTTATTGCAGCCATTGCAGTATTTTTCTAATATCACTAATTTTGGTTTGCCCTGGGTGTTTTTATTTGTGCTGAGGGTTGACAGCTTGACTGAACAGACAGTATTCAGCCTTTCTATTAGGTGGGGCAACAGCCAATCAGAGAACTTTAGCTGCAAAACGCTGTGCTGTTAGGCCAAACTGACAGCCTCAATGTTTAGGAGGTTGCCCTTTGTTATTGATATGGGGTGAGTGGCAATGGTTGTAACACTTTCTGCTTTAACATCTGTAGCCTTACAGGTTTTTATTTTATTTTATTTTATTTTTTGCAATATTAGGAATATAAATGAATAGTTCACCCAAAAATGAATATTTGTTACAATTTTCTCACCCTCTCAGGCCATCTAAGGTGTAGATGTAGATCAGTTTTTTTTTTTATTTGAACAGATTTGGAGACATTTAGCATTATATCACTTGCTCACTAATGGATCCTCTACAGTGAATGGGTGCCGTCAGAATGAGAGTTCAAACTACTGATACAAACATCACAACAATCCTCAAATAATGTTTGTTTGTGATAAATAAATCCTTCATTCAGGTGTTTTTAACTTCAAACCATTGATTCCAACTAAACCTCTAGCCATAATGTACTGTAGCTTTGTCTCTTGAAAAAGTCTCTCATCAAAATCAGGAGAGAAATGTGCACAGATCAATCACTGTTTACAAGCAAAAACAGTCTAAAGCAATTCTAAACAAATATGTTGGTGGATTCTGATGTGAAGGGACAACAGCTTTTTCAATGGGGAGATGTTATTATGGATTATGGACTTGTATTTTGGCCAGAAGCAACGTAAAGTTAAAATGCCTTGATGGATTTGTTGCTTACAAAAACGCAGCCTTTTGGCTTCACAATACGTTAACTGATGAACTAGAGTCTTGTAGATTACTTGTGGATTATCGTGATGTTTTTATCAGCTGTTTGGACTCTCATTCTGACGGCACCCATTCACTACAAATGATCTATTGGTGAGCAAGTAATGTAATGCTAAATTTATTTTGATTCCTTAAATGTGCAAAGAGTGCTAATTTTCAGCAACACCTGAAAACTCATCTCTTTCATGACCATTTGACAATCTTAAATAAAACAACAACAACAACTTTGCTTTCTCTTTCCTTAATCCTCCCGTCTAGCTTGTACTAACCTGGAGAGAGAGAGAGTTATTTCCGGGTCCAATACATGGCTGGCATGGCTGGTGCACGTCAGCAAGTAATTGACAGATTTTTTTCCCAGTCTTTGAAGCATATTTCCTACATTACTTCATTTATTTATTTTGTTCAGTCATTTAATTTAGGTTTGTATTTCTATTTTTCTGCCCTTTTTAATTATTTAATTTATAAATTAATAATAAAAAAAGAGTAATAAAGTGTACAATAAAGTACAATCAAATCCTTATATTATAATCACATTGCACCTAAAGCAATTCTAAACAAATATGTTGGTGGATTCTGATGTGAAGGGACAACAGCTTTTTCAATGGGGAGATGTTATTATGGATTATGGACTTGTATTTTGGCCAGAAGCAACGTAAAGTTAAAATGCCTTGATGGATTTGTTGCTTACAAAAACGCAGCCTTTTGGCTTCACAATACGTTAACTGATGAACTAGAGTCTTGTAGATTACTTGTGGATTATCGTGATGTTTTTATCAGCTGTTTGGACTCTCATTCTGACGGCACCCATTCACTACAAATGATCTATTGGTGAGCAAGTAATGTAATGCTAAATTTATTTTGATTCCTTAAATGTGCAAAGAGTGCTAATTTTCAGCAACACCTGAAAACTCATCTCTTTCATGACCATTTGACAATCTTAAATAAAACAACAACAACAACTTTGCTTTCTCTTTCCTTAATCCTCCCGTCTAGCTTGTACTAACCTGGGCTGCGTTTCTCGATAACGATTGATTTTAGCGCTTAAGAGCGTTTTCTACGAGTCAATTTACGATCGTTCGTTATTGTTTCACGTGCGTTTCCCAAAAATGCACTTAACACAGTCGCACGTAGCCGTACTTTAAGTGATACTTAGGAGTCGCTATCCGTTTGTCAAGTGCTGAAATGTCACCTTATAGAATGGCTGCCCTTTTTAATTATTTAATTTATAAATTAATAATAAAAAAAGTGTAATAACGTGTACAATAAAGTACAATCAAATCATTATATTATAATCACACTGCACTTGAATAAAGTTAAATGTGTAATCTGCCGATTGTCCTGCAGGTGACCGCATAAATCTGTCTTCTTACGATGCACTTAAGGCTTTACGATTACTCCAGAGCACTCGTAGATCTACGATGATTTTCAAGTGCTACTTAAGTTACGATGCTTTTGGGAAACAGACCGTAATAGCCTATTAAGATCAGTCGTACGATCGTTTTTACGAACTTCTTAGGCTTACGAAGCTTTTGGGAAACGCTGCCCTGGTTGTTTTTTTGTGAGACATCTTTATCTATTAGCTACCTGTAGCTAAGAAGCCAAGAGGCCAGTTGTTCCCCTGAGGTCCAAGACTCCACTTCCACAGTTAACCTTTCCTCTGAAAAATAAAAACAGCCAACATTAAATAACTGGAATACTTTCACAATACATTCATACTCCAATATATTTAATATCATTTATTCTCTTAAAATGAACAGTGCAAATGGGAATCCAATATTATTGCTCATTACAGCTCATCAGCTCAGTTTTCTAAGAAAACTACAGTCCTTACCATTGAAAGTGTTAACCTCCACCACCATCTTTCCTTTTCTCTGATTGGCTGTCCACTCGAGTTGACTCGGAGGGTGTCGTCTGCAGGCAGGGAAGGGGAGCTGGAGGGATGTGAGGAGCTTGTGCTGGCACAGAGAGCGGTACTCCTCTGGACCTCGGTCAGACACGTACCTGACAATCATAATACATACTTTTTTATTTGTATTACGAGCACTTCCTGTGTTTATTTGCCTCTTTAAGATGAATGGCTTGTTGTATTCCTCAATTGTGAGTCGATTTGGATAAAAGCGTCTGCTAAAATGAATAAATGTAAATGTGCTGCCATTACAACTAGCCCCACTACCAGGGTGAATGGGTGAATTGAAACAGGTGGGTTGGGATGTAACACAGTGGAAAACATATAGAAATAAGTTTAAATTTTGCATTTTTGTTAATCAAATTGATGTTTTTTTTTTTCAGAATTATATTCCAGCCCCCATCAACCTTGCCCAAACTTCAGCCCAACTTCAGCACAAACAAGTTGGAAAAAATTATTGAGCAAATATACATAAAGCAGTGTGTAACTGTTATCATTGATCTACTATTATAGTTTCTATTAATATTTTGAATTAGATTTAATTTTTATATTTTCTGGTTTCATTTTAATTGTAATATTTTAGTGTTTTTGTTGTATTTATTATATGTATATCTATATAATTTTTCGGTTTTAGTCTTAGTTATTTTAGTACTTAAACTAAACAAAAATGAGAGAAAATTAGTGTTTTATATACTCTCTCTCTCTCTATATATATATATATATTGTGTATATCATAAAGAGGCAAATATGCTTATTGAGATGTTAGTTCTGTAGTTTATGTGACATCAGTTAATCCATGATTGCAAATGAAATTATAAACTAGAAATGAAGTTTTGATATTTTTAGATGTTTTTTTTTTTTTTTCCTTTTTAGGGGTTCAAGCACATCGTGCTGAAACCCTATTGTAATTATTTTTCTTTTCATACACAGAACCTTACAGCATCTACACTACTTGTACCTTATGGGGTTGGTGGTCATGTATGATACCCGTTTCTCAGTGGTTAAACTGAAGGTGTTCAACTCAGCCCATGTTACAACCGTCCCTGATCTCCCCTATTATTCAGGATACAGAATTCAATAGGACGTCGATCCCAGGTCAGTTTCTTTTGGCAGTGAGTCCGCTCTGAGTGATCGAGCTCATCACAGTGACCTGGGAACTCATCCGAGAGGCTTTTGGTGATCCGCAGGGAGATGAATGCAGGGGTAGATTGTTAACGCAACATGTGCTTTTGTATGTGCGCGTCAGTTTATGTGTCAGAGTAGGCTATAATATCATCTCCGAGCGAGTGTTAATATCTCTCTTCTTTGGCTCCGTGTCTTACGGTTCAGAAGGATGTAACCTCTGATCACTTCTGACACACCATTGTTTGACTGTCGGCAGAATTAAATGATATCTCTCTCTCCTCTCTTTTCTTCCGCTCTCCAAACGGAATTCCCAGTCTCCGGTATGTTACTCTTTCACAGAAAGGCTTGTCAAGTATAGAAATGCAATTTCACTGATTCAAGGCAATTACCTTGGAGCCTCTCTCCTCATCAGGATGAAGAAACTACAAAGGCACAGATGGAGGCTGACTCTTGTAAAGGAAAGAGCTTGAGGCAAAGATCCGCAGCAGCCCCACTGACACTTGCGTGGTGATGACTTAAATCGCTCAAGCGCTCGAGACAAAGAGGAGGAGAGAATCCTAATTACCCACCATCACTTGCATCATCCTCAATTTGCTGTGAATGTGGTGGGAGAGAGAGGAAGGAGAGAGAGTTTTTAGTACATATTACATAGTGTGTGAACTGCGGTGCCACCCACTAACTTTAGTGGAATCTTGGCTGTTTGTTTCCCTCGTTTGCCAATGTAGTATGTTTTACTGAAGTCACAGGAAAAGACAGGGCAAGGTATGTTTTACTCCTAGACCAGCATTTCTGGCCTGTTGAGGATTGTACTCAGCAATATTTAGTGTTATTATTGCGACAGCATGCTGAAGGATAATATCCAGCGGTCGCCTTCATTTGCGCACCGAGACCTCTGTTGTTGTAGTTTGAGTGCAAAGCAATGTCCAGTTTAGTGCCAAACTGACAGAACTGATAATATGTCAGCTCTGATTTGCACATTTTTTGGGGGGTGAGCTAACTGCTTTCAGACCATTCACCAAATTTGAGCTGATCAATTCAACACTGCAACCTCTTCTCTCAAACTCTTTGCCTATCTCTTCTAGTGATTTTGAGTTCCCCTTGCCCCCACCCTCCCCACCCTCCCCACCCTCCCCGGCTTGTTAAACTGACAAAACCGCTCTGACTGGCACATTTTTGGGGATGAGGCTGAGCTAACTGCTTTCAGACCATTTACCAAATTTATGTTGATCAATTTAACACTGCAACCTCTTCTCTCAAACTCCTTGCCTCTCTCTCTTCTAGTGATTTTGAGTTCCCCTTGCCCCAGCACCCACCCACCCAATCCCCGGCTTGTTCCCACTAGGCTCCATCTGCTCGTGGAGGGGGCCGCAGCAGCTGCAAAGCCTGAATCTCGCGCTCCTCTGTGCTTGCCTGCCTGCCACTGCACACGAGCACCAGCTGTAAACTAGCCTACGCAGCCTATAGCACTACTGCTCACAGAGAGATTAGGTAGGTGATTAGTTAGTGATATCACAGAGTGGATGGGATTTTAGGTAATACTGGTTAAACAGTATAGAAAATAGGCATGTTTTGGGAGTAATTTATGTCTGAAAAGCTTACTTTATATTCTCAAATAATTAATAACTCGTAGGGTTAGGGTCAATAATATTGGCCTTTGGCCTCTGTGTCATAGTTTTTTTTTTTTTTTTTTTTGGGAAAACAAAAAGGATTTTTTTTATAAGAAAGACTGTAAAATGTTTTTATTCTTAAAAAACACAAAATACATATATATTAAAAAAATTTGATTTGCTTTGATTTATGTAATGTGCATTAGAGGGACTCAGATTGTCGTAAATAGACTTTTCACAACAATAAATTCTTATTCCGCAGAAACAATATGCAGCGTAAAAAATTGTTTTCATCATAACAGCATCTTTGTTTTCATTCGTTTAAGTTACAGTATACACACACAAAATAGTTTGTCATTTCTACTTGTGGGTTATGGGTTTTTGAGTTATGAAAGTCATGAAATTCGAAGTTGAATAAAAGTCTAATGAACTTGGCACTACTTTGTTTCAGATTAAGTGGGTAGTTTTTTTTACATTGAACAAAATGAATCAAGTAAATTACTGCTAATGTTTCTAAATCAAAGGAATATATTAAGAGAAATATTTTGGTGTTAACATGTATTATGCAAAGGGTTGACCTTTTAGTGAGTTTGAAGATTAAGATTGAAGATATATTATATTATATTATATTATATTATATCATATTATTATGTCATATTATTATTGCCATAGAAAGAAAGAAAGAAAGAAAGAAAGAATGAAAGAAGAGCTATAAAGTGTTTTCATTCTTTTTGAAACTTTTAAAATTAGATTCCAATTATTATCTTTGCGTCACTTTGTTCAAAAAATGTGTCATTTTCATAAACCTAACTCCATTAATACAAATCACAGAGAGATTAAAAGTAATATTGGTTAAACAACCTAAACAAGTCCATGTCTGAGTGCATTTTATGTCTGAAAAGGTATAACAGCAGCTCAATAGATCATTTGTATTCTCTGATAATAATCTTTCAGTAATACTTGATGTCTGCTTCTGACCTTGGTGGGTTTTTTTCTTTTTCAAAACAGTAAGGATATGTTTCTTGAACATCTGTGGCACAAAAACAACATATATCTAAAGCATATGCCCATATAATTTAAATAAAATATATTGCTACTGGTATTGCTAACATGTATGAATATATGAAGATTTCTCTGTTAATATTTGTTATGTATGTACTATAGGTTAAAAAGCAATCCGAAGAGATTTTATGGGATATCTATGGATGTCGAATGTATTTTGTGCAAGCTTTCAAAATAGAGGTGCTAAAAACGACCATTCGAAACGAGGAACAGACCAAGTTTGAGGTGTCACCATTCTCGTCCAATGTTGTTCCCGGGAGATTTCTGATGGATGAAATTAAGCACTTCCATCTCCATCTCCCACCTGATCGCGCGCGTATAAATCCCAGTAGCTGATCAGCAGAGCTCAGACATCAAACCGACCCCGCGCGAGCAGAGACGCCAGCGGACACCTCTCTCTCCCTACCCGCTTTAACATTAACAACCGCTCCTCCGGAAACGTGCTCACATTTAAAGCTGCCCATTTTTGGAGCGCTTCCATTTGGGTCTGAGCGCACTTTGACGGATCTGCTGCTGCTGCTGTCCAGTGCTGAAGTTGCATTTCGCCTGTGCGGAACGGCTTGCGCACAACTGAAGCTCCGGAGCTTCCGCGTCTTTCCCCCCCCCGCTCAGGTGTTTGACTTTCAGCCCTACAGGACCAACTCTTTTATTGTGCGGTGGATAGAGCGAGGATATCGTGCTGGAAGAGGCTTTCCGCTCTGCGCTTTAAACATGCCAAGGTCTTTTTTGGTGAAAAAGGTGAAGCTAGATGATTTCTCATCCACTGAACTTGAGCGCGCGTACGGCAGGTCCAGGACCGATCTTAGCTTTCGGATACACGACAAAGGTAAATGCAAAGGAATGCTGATTCCCTTTGATTTAGCGCTCTTTAACTTAATACAAGCAGAGTTTTAGATGCAACCACAATCAAACACATCTGAAATTGCGAAGAATGGTTTTGGGGTTCATTTATGAATTAAACTCTGCAGGAATGAAAGTAGATATCTAGTAGCAGGATTAAGCACCTCTGTGGTTTTGCTTGTGATTTATGTGAAACCATAATGGGAATACAAACATAATTAGTGGGATTCCAGCACTGAAAACGCATGGTAACATTTGCATGCATGCCATATGGAAATCTGCTGCTGGTAACAAAGCTTAACTTCTCAGCAACTTGGAGCCCAGTCACTTCTAGATGAGCTTAGGTGTTTGTTTATTCTGCAAATCAAAGAAACGCTTAGGGCAGCTGCGCACACCACACTGTGCTTATGGTGGTGCCTTTAGAAGGGGGTAATTAATCTCCCACTGTAAAAAAAAAAAAGTGCTATCTGTGCTCATACTGCAAGTCCACAGTAAATGTGGCATCCTTCACAGCTCCACGGATTTGTCCTGAAATAACTCTGGAATAATGTAAAGTCAAGCTGACACCTATTCTGTTTGAAATTCCCTGTAGTGAGTGGTCATTAAGTCTAATTATATTCAAAGAGAAATGCTGAATTTGTTAAACACATAATGAATCTCAAAGAGCACTGGCACAATCTGGTCGCCGGTCGCCTTTGCCAAGGTGGAGATAAATTGAGCGGAAAAGTGACCGTTGCATTGCCGAACCCCATTGTCCTCACCCGATTCCCTTGTGAATATGAATAATTGAATAAAAGATCTTGTTCTCTCCACGCTAGGCTACATCAGTGACTACATCACCCCGGCCGTTTACGATGGAGAAAGTGATGGTGGCACTAAAGTACCTTCTCCAGGACCGATTTACGACAGTAACCACAGCGACTACGGGGCACCTGACTCGGACCAGCCTGACAGCCCGCAATCCGAGATCACATCCGGGTACATCAACGGCGACAACGCAGTGAGCGAAGGTTATGCCGCTGACGCGTTCTTCATCACAGACGGCAGGTCCCGTCGGAAAGTGCTCAGCGGCTCGCGGACCCTCCAGCGGCACACGTGCAACGAATGTGGCAAAACCTACGCGACGTCTTCCAACCTGAGCAGGCACAAACAGACGCACCGGAGCCTGGACAGTAAGATGGCCAAAAAGTGCCCGACATGTGGGAAAGCCTACGTGTCCATGCCAGCCCTGGCCATGCACCTGCTTACCCATGACCTCAAGCACAAGTGTGACATATGTGGGAAAGCGTTCAGCAGACCTTGGCTACTGCAGGGCCACATGCGCTCTCACACGGGCGAGAAGCCCTTTGGATGTGCACACTGTGGAAAAGCGTTCGCCGACCGTTCCAACCTGCGGGCGCACATGCAGACCCACTCCGCGTTTAAGCATTTCAAATGCAAGCGATGCGACAAAACTTTCGCGCTCAAGTCCTACCTGAACAAGCATTACGAGTCGGCGTGCTTTAAAGGCGCGTTCTCGCCGCTCGCGTCCGTCGAGGCGTGACTTCCGTAAGCGCTCACTCCCCCGTCACGTGTTAGGATGATTACGCTATCTTACACAGTTATGTCTCACAATCAAAATGAAACCCAGTAATAGCACAATTTTCTCTATATTTCTTTCTCGCAAAGTTGACCATAAAGGAATATGGAACCTTCGCATGCACTTCAGCACCCGTGTCCTCAAATGACGTTCAGACAGTTCACCTCGGCGCTGCGCAGTGCTTGACTATGACTTGCGTCGAGTGAAGGTTTGAGTGACACCATGTTCCTCATTAAAATAAAACTCTTTTGTATTGTCAGTGGATATTATCATACTGCTGCAGGTGGCCCAAACGTATTCACAATCGAGGTAAACTGGTATTATTTATTTATTTATTTATTTTTTATATATTTATTTTTGTCTGTTTTTATTGCTTCATCTAGGATGTATGATTCTCTATGATGCACTGAAAGTGTGATTGTCATATATTTATTTATTTATTTATTTTAATGATTAATTTGGCCTTTTTCTTTCTCAATAACGTTGCCTTTTGGGTTACGCCAGTCTTATTAACATGCCAAAGCATTTAGATCCATGGTAATAATTTTTTTTTTTTTTTTTTTTTTTTTTCTTTTTTTTTTTTTTTGTATTATTTTTTGTATACCTACTTAATGCATGCAAAAAGAAAAGAAATCTATGCCAATACCACAAAGCTTATAATTTTGCCAAAATGTAGAGATAGTATCAGGGGGCAATATTTCTAGGGGTTCTCATAAGAATATAAAAAGCAATAATCATAATGCATGGTATTTTTGAAAGTAATAAAGTATTACCTATAGCAGTTTTTTCTAAATCAGGTACGGTTTGATCCAATACTCTTAATAAACATTTAAAAATACCACATCAGGGAAAATGCCAATGTAGAGTTTAGTGAGACGAAATCCATAAGTCGAAACCATCTTTCTTTGCTCTCTGCTTATGCACTGCCTGCCTCGAATTTAAACGTAGATTTAGAATGTAGGCCCAAAGTGCTGTAACTCCACTCTAAGCAATTCAGAACCATTCTCTAGAAGTGTGGAACATGCAATGGCTTTTCTGAGGTTAACTCAAAGGGACACGCAAGGACAAGAAAAGGACTCGAGCAATAGGAAGGTGTACCATCTGCATGGCCGTTCTGTAATGCACTCACACTGCATTTCCAGCTCAGCTTAGACGCTTCATTTTCTCCAGTTTGGGTGTCCCTGAGGTTGAACGCACTTCATTGAAGAAATCCTTAAAAAGTAGCACAAAAACCCTAGATTCAGGTAGATGTTACCTAGCTCAATCTTCCTTTTTTATACCTTGAAAGAGGAATAACAGCTCAGTTTGTGAGGTGATCTTCATGTAGATACTCATTTGAAGAGGAAAAACCTTTTTACTGTAGATGAATCCACTAAACCTGTTCAAGAAACAAACAAACAAACAAAAAAATGTCCTGCGACTTTTTGAGCCAATGTTCAAATGATGTAAGCACAAGACACAAGGCATTTTAAGCACTTCATAATAAAGGCTAAGTAAACAAACCGAGTCTATTGCTCATTTGTCCCTGATTATTGCCGTTCCTCTGTGAAATTAGTCTATTAAAGAGGCCAATTAATCTTGGTGAATGAAAATCAATGCACACGCACTGACGAAGCAACGCAGGCCAAGAGATGGGACGGGTGAAAACCTGCTATGGGTTATTTATGGTTCAATATATCCACTCCGGCAGTAGCAATTGGTTGTTTTTAATGTAGCACCAAAAGCTGATATAATGGAAATAATGGAGTGGCGATAAGGGAAGTCCAGAGGGAACAATTTCCACAGGTGCTGCGTTTCCTTCAGGGTGACATTCTCGCCACACAATCTTTGTCGGATAAGAAAAGCGTGCACTTTTGTTACCTCAAATCAACAGGTTTCATGGTGAAGCTGCAGATCTGCATGATGCTTCTCCATCCTTACAAGTGGTGCTCGGCATATGGCACATAAATGTTAGCAATCCACATGATTAGGTGTTTGTTTTACCACTTAAGGTGAGGGATGTGTTACACTTGAGTTGAGTTTTGGTGACTGTGCATGCAAGAAAAACTGCCTTTGTGTTAGAATGCAATCCAATTCACAAACACACACCACGAAGTGCAGCTTTTACTGCAGTTCCATCTATATCTGCTCAGTTCTCGTTCAGCGAGGAGCACCAAACTCTCCCGCTCAAGTTAATCTAGCTTGTGCAAACGAGGCCACCAGTGTCATCAATTTGCTGGGAATCATTATCCGAGCATTCTGAGCGTCTGCGCTCCGGTCTCCGGAGCTCTGGGTAATTGTGCTAGCAGGATGGAATCAGCAGGAGCCATTATTTAACCCGAGACAGCTGTGAGAGGGGCCGCACACGTTGATCTGTTTGCTGTTTCGTCCCTGTCTCTCTGCTTTAGGATCACAGCATCCCTTGAGTGATTCCTGCGTCTTCTGTACTCCCCGTGTTCTCCGGGGTCCTCGTCTCTCTGACAAACCCCATAACAATCTCTCAAGTCGAGCAGGTTTACTTTTACAACTCGGACCATGCTTGATCTCAGAATAAACATTTTCAGAAGTGATTATTGGATTGGGTTTAGTCAAAGAAACTGCTTATTAGTGACATCGCTGTTTTCGTTCTGGAAAGCCAGAATCAATATCCATGAGGTTACAATCAGCAATGGCTGAAATTGTGCTTGTGTCAACTGATGGATTAGATCAGAGGCTATTAAAGCAAGCCTTGTACTCGAAAACAGATAGACGGGTCAGAGAACAGTATTCATTAAGAGTTTGTTGATGTACTACTACTAATAGCTAGATCATAAGAAAAAGTGACTCGCAACTTTTATCTTACGCCAGCAAAACACCTCTTGTACTGTATTTTAGGTAGTTTTTTTTTAATGTTCAATGTTTATTTATTTATTTTGCATGTGCTGAAAATTTTACAGTAAAAAATATCAAAAGCTGCATTATAGTCCGCTGTAGTATAAAGGTTTTACCGTAGTATACAGGCTACAGTGTTAAAGTCCTGAAGCCACAAGTTTTAACTGAGGAGTCCATGGGAAGTCGTGGCCTAATGGTTAGAGAGTCAGACTCGTAACCCAAAGGTTGCGGGTTTGAGTTTCGTACCGGCAGGGATTGTAGGTGGGGGGGGGGAATGTACAGCGCTCTCTCCCACCTTCCATACCACGACTGAGGAGCCCTTGAGCCAACATAAATGGCTGCCCACTGCTCCGGGTGTGTGTTCACGGTGTGTGTGTGTTCACTGCTGTGTGTGTGCACTTTGGATGGGTTAAATGCAGAGCACTAATTCCAAGTATGGGTCACCAAACTTGGCCACATGTCACGTCACTGATAATCTTCCCCTCCGCTATTGCACTTAAATATTGAAATACTCAAAATAGGTTGCCTCAAGAAACATTATGACGTTTAACAATGTCAATTGCTGTTAGCTCTTATGTGTCTTGTAATGGACTGCCATACCCAAGTTTGAAGATCTCTTTTAGAATGCGATTTTAGAGCTGTACATTTTTTCAGTTAAAACTGATTTGGCTTGTCCAAGCTGATTGGTTTGAAAGTGACTATGAGCTGTGCTTTATACAATAGAAAGTGGACATGTACTGCCTGCAAAATATTACTGACGCAACCTGCACCTACTTGTTTCACACAAACCACACAAACCTCATCTTATCGATTGTAGTGAAAATGAACTTAGTGGATTGCAATATAAAAATTATGCAGGTTATGCAGGTTAAATGTCCATATTCTGTAAAAGAGGTTGCATTTCTTCCTTTTCAGCTCTTTTGTATATGCTTTGTTAAACATAGGGATGTTTTACTCAAGATGCCTTCAAAGGAGCTGCAAAAGATGAGCACAACTGATATCTTTCGCATATGCATA
Source organism: Sinocyclocheilus rhinocerous (assembly GCF_001515625.1). NCBI lineage: Eukaryota > Metazoa > Chordata > Actinopteri > Cypriniformes > Cyprinidae > Sinocyclocheilus > Sinocyclocheilus rhinocerous. The sequence goes on from NW_015631496.1 coordinate 74,250, forward strand.
TTGATATCTATTTTTTCCTTCTCACTAACATTCAAATATTAAAACTGAATAAAGCACCAACAATAAAAGGAAGGTTAGTTGATTATCTTAAATGTCCACAGATATCTCCGATAATTCAGACTGCTGTTAAAATTTTGTCCAGCAAGTGGATGCGATGAGACCTGTTTTCCTTTTTGTTCATGTATTTGTTACTTTGTATGCTGCAGTTGACTGTTTTTCTTAGTGGAAGCTTTAAGATAATATACTGGGTTGATTATGAAATAATTTCAACTCTCATCAGTATTTCATCCAAGAATTTACTTATTTGGTGAGTAGGAGTGTAATAAGTGGGATAATGTTTAGTGAGATTATCATTATCACAAAATAAACCCTGATGTAGAGCAATATTTCTTACATGTTGTGCAGTAATTAGTGTTAGGGGCTCGAAAATATCTATTTAAATAATATATGTAGGCTATAATATAGAAACAATCAAAAACATTGGTTAACACACTTCAGTATTTTATACCTTATGACAAAAGGGGGAAGTCGTGGCCTAATGGTTAGAGAGTCGGACTCGTAACCCAAAGGTTGCGGGTTTGAGTCTTGTACTGGCAGGGATTGTAGGTGGGGGGAGTGAATGTACAGCGCTCTCTCTCACCTTCAATACCACGACTGAGGTGTCCTTGAGCAAGGCACCGAACCCCCAACTGCTCCCCGGGCGCCGCAACATAAATGGCTGCCCACTGCTCCGGGTGTGTGTTCACGGTGTGTGTGTGTTCACTGCTGTGTGTGTGCACTTTGGATGGGTTAAATGCAGAGCACTAATTCCAAGTATGGGTCACCAAACTTGGCCACATGTCACGTCACTGATAATCTTCCCCTCCGCTATTGCACTTAAATATTGAAATACTCAAAATAGGTTGCCTCAAGAAACATTATGACGTTTAACAATGTCAATTGCTGTTAGCTCTTATGTGTCTTGTAATGGACTGCCATACCCAAGTTTGAAGATCTCTTTTAGAATGCGATTTTAGAGCTGTACATTTTTTCAGTTAAAACTGATTTGGCTTGTCCAAGCTGATTGGTTTGAAAGTGACTATGAGCTGTGCTTTATACAATAGAAAGTGGACATGTACTGCCTGCAAAATATTACTGACGCAACCTGCACCTACTTGTTTCACACAAACCCAACTGGTTTCATCTTATCGATTGTAGTGAAAATGAACTTAGTGGATTGCAATATAAAAATTATGCAGGTTATGTGCAACAAATGTCCATATTCTGTAAAAGAGGTTGCATTTCTTCCTTTTCAGCTCTTTTGTATATGCTTTGTTAAACATAGGGATGTTTTACTCAAGATGCCTTCAAAGGAGCTGCAAAAGATGAGCACAACTGATATCTTTCGCATATGCATATTGATATCTATTTTTTCCTTCTCACTAACATTCAAATATTAAAACTGAATAAAGCACCAACAATAAAAGGAAGGTTAGTTGATTATCTTAAATGTCCACAGATATCTCCGATAATTCAGACTGCTGTTAAAATTTTGTCCAGCAAGTGGATGCGATGAGACCTGTTTTCCTTTTTGTTCATGTATTTGTTACTTTGTATGCTGCAGTTGACTGTTTTTCTTAGTGGAAGCTTTAAGATAATATACTGGGTTGATTATGAAATAATTTCAACTCTCATCAGTATTTCATCCAAGAATTTACTTATTTGGTGAGTAGGAGTGTAATAAGTGGGATAATGTTTAGTGAGATTATCATTATCACAAAATAAACCCTGATGTAGAGCAATATTTCTTACATGTTGTGCAGTAATTAGTGTTAGGGGCTCGAAAATATCTATTTAAATAATATATGTAGGCTATAATATAGAAACAATCAAAAACATTGGTTAACACACTTCAGTATTTTATACCTTATGACAATATCCCAAATTTGAAAAGATTTTGATGTTTTTGAGTTGAGAATTTCACGTTTCACGGTGCAGAATGAAAGTCCATGCAGTGTGTTACCTGCAGAAATGCCAGTTCCTTTAAAGCAAGGTACTATAGATGACATATGTATCCTCCACAGTATGTAGATTCCTAGTACCTCAGCTGTCTGTCACAGCCTCTCTTACTCAGATATGTTCCCAGTCCAGCGATTTCCTTTCTGTTTTTATCCAAGCAGCCTGTGTCTTTTTAGTCATTTTAATAACATACTAATCCATATGTGCACATTCCTTTCAAACAGCGCAACCATGACACCTATAACATAAAGCATGCTGTTCATTCTGATGCTCTCATCATATAGAGTGAGTTTGCTTCCCTATAGCATTGTGTGCATGTCCATACTGGTGTAGGTGGAGGTCTTGAAAAGCAATGTCTGCAGGCAACTTTGCTCAGACACACTTCAGTAGCTACAAGTAGCAGCCGGGCACTCAGAGAGAGAGAGAGGTTTTTTATAGCTGTTGCGCAGCCACTTGAGAGAGTGTTACCTCTGATGAGAATAGACATTGTGAAAGGCATCGTCTTTATGCTCTGTGCTTGCATGTAGTACTTAAAACATATTTAAATGTAAATTATTTAAAATATATTACTGTTTGATTTTAAATTGTTTGAAAAAATTATTAGATATTTATTAAATTGATTAATGTTCCAGTGGATAAAAAATGGTTGTAAAAATAGCACACCTCAAGCTTAAACAGCTGAAATTCACATTAGCATGAGGTTAAATGTTTAACCTTTAGGTTTTGTAGTAGTTAACCCTGAATTCCTCCCCAAAGAGGTCATTAAACGCAGATAGTATAAATGTTAGAAAGATTTAACGATCCTTATTTACATAGAAGTATGTGACTTATCTGGCAGACAGTGGGAGATTCAAATAATTCATGAGGCCTTTCAGTCATTCATAATGAGGTCTGTGTATCTATGAGGTGTCTATTTTGAGAGCGGTAAGAGTTCTTGTTGCATGCTCTTGCTCTGTTGCACGGCAAATATTCCCAGGCAGAGAATAGCGCTTTCAGGACTCTAGGAGGAGGAAGGGTGGGATGGAGAGAGAAACGGTGGGAGGGATGGAGAAAGAACGAGAGGGAGAGAGAAAGAAAGAGAGAGAGAGAAAACGAGGGAGGAGGGAGGGAAGTTGACCCAGTTTGGATGACATGCAGCTGAGAAAGCGTGTTCTAGCCTGAACAGTCAGTACATTTTTAATGGCTCCTTTTGAATATCTGTATGAGAGAGACGGTTCAGTTCCTTAATTGTGCTTGACCGAGGCTTCTGCCCATTAGAGTGTATAGGCCAAGTGCTTGTGTGCAATCGTTGTCTAATGTTAGGCTTGAAGGAGCATTTCTGAAGAGCCATAATGTTCTGATTATTGCAGCTTTGTGGTCAGTTCTTGTCCTCTGTGCCTGTTGCAGTAATGTAAGCTGGTAACATAAACACTTCAAAGTGAAGTTTTAAGTCATTTATAACTCGCGTGTTTGAGTATTGAGCGTGAGCACTTGTTTTGCGTAACCGAGTGTTTCCTATAGTGTACCGCAGCCTCTTAGCGATGAACTTGTGCAGGAACAGGCCGGGCATGTGCTTTTGTTTCGACCTTTCATTTAACGTGGCTTAGGAATTAACACATCATGCATATTCAGCAGGCGAGAAGGCGGAGCAATGCCCCACAACAGCGTTTGATGTGCGTGAGCCAGTGGTTGCGAGAGGCAGAGATGCTGCATTAGCGAGGCTTTAGAATGACTAAGACCTATTTATTCTCCTCCGCTACAGGAACGTGCATCTCCTCTCACTGCAGGTCCATTTTTACACTGACTCTCGCCGTTTTAAATAGAGCACATTCCAGCGTATGGGACTGAGAGCATTGTGAAGGGCTGTGACTGTGTGTGCCGTGTCCACTCGGGTTATTCCTGCAGGTTTGAAGACTTAAAAATACATGTTAGACACTGTTAGACCAGAATTGTGTTCATAAAAAATTCAAATTAAAGTGGTTAAAATAAAATGACTTGAACACTTGTTGAATTTAATCAGCAGGTGAATATAAACTGAGTTGAGAAAATCCAGTTTAAGAGGTTTTTGTACTAGCACTTTTGGTTTTTCCCTGGGTTTGTTTGATATCAGAGTCTGGTTCGTTTGGATAATATGAATGCTGTTTTCTGAATTCGGGTGCGACTGACACACTGCAAGAAGAAAGAATTTATATCTAATTTCTGCTAACCTTCAGAAGAAATTGACTGCCGTATTCTTTTGAAATTTTCCATTATTTGTGAGAAATAGATGCATGTGCCATTTTGTGTTGGTGCTTTGGAAACAAAACCTAATTTTACAAAAGTACAAAAGTGAGGCGAGCAAGCAACAGTATCCATCAATTTCGCCATCTTCTCCTGCATAGTCCTTACCTAGCAACAGGGCTAAACAGTTCCCATTCTGATGATGCAATGTTCCGTGGTTCAGAACCAAAAACACAGTGCGAACACAGTCCAGTGTGGGCAGGAAGAGGGGGATCAGTCCAACTCGGGTTTGGACCAGGCAAATAAACCAAGTGTAAAAGCACACTTAGCTGTGTTTTGGAACATGGCAAATGGATTCTAGCTGATCTAAACTGACCATTAACTGGTCCAAGCTCATCATTAGCTGGTTGATTTAACTAAAATAATTATAATATTGTTTAATTTTCAATTGGACAAAAACAACTGGTTGTGAAAACAGCACACTTTAATTTGAACAACTGAAATTCACATTAAAGGTGGGGTAAGCGATTTCTGGTAGCCAATGTTGACATTTGAAATCACCAAAACAAACACGCCCTACAAAAGGGTCTCGCCCCTATTTTGATAGCTCCGCCCCACACATACGTACGCAACCCAGGCAATGATTAGTTCTGTGAAACAAAGCAAAACCTTAAGCCTTCTTTTGTTCCGCAGACGTTTTCCTCTTTTGTTTTTTATCCACCATCTCTTTCTGTCGCTCGTCTCCTCTCTGTCTCTCTCCTCCACATCATGAGTAGACACGCCCCTTACTGCTGATTGGCTACAAGTTTGTTTTGCTAGTCGGCCCAAATCAGTTTTCTAAAGCGTTTTTGAAAAATCGCTTACCCCACCTTTAACATGAGGTTAAACATTTAACCTTTTGGGTTTTGTCTTGGTTAAGCCTGAGATTCTGCTTGACTATACATGTTCGGTCAATTAAAAATGAAAATTAAAGTAATTGAAATATAAAATGCAGTAACACTTGTTGAATTTAGTCAATAAATGAATGTAAACTGAGATTAACTGAGAAAATCCTACTCAAACTGGTGATTTGGAACATGACGGCTGGTTTCAAGCTGCTCTAAACTGGTCTTAAGATGGTCAAAGATCATCATTAGATGGTTAAACACCTTAATGTGGTACCGTATGATATGCTGGAAGCTGGTTTGTTTGCCGGACTACCAGTTGGCACCAGCTAAAGACCAGTTTTGAATGAACTAGAATTCAGCTTAAGTTGTGTTTTCTGGCAGCATTTAACCAGCCAGTTGATCAAGCAGCTTCATCAGGTAAGTTTTGCTGGATACCACTAGCTAAACCTTCCTATACAGTAAACATCCCCAGGTGTTTAAACTCCATTTGAGCACTTCTCCATGGCTTTCCTTTATCGTTCCCATTATGAGATGCAAACAATCTCATGAATTGCCTCTGAGTGAAAGGATCAAGATTTGGCTGTTGACAGAAATTTGACTAAATCCACATGTTAGTGGTAGCCAGAGGCTGTTTTGAGACACTTATTGTGTGAGTATAAACTTACAGTGTGCTTCCTCTGAGAGATAACGCTTGTGTCTTTGTGTGTGTGTGTGAGGGAGAGAGAGAACGAGCACTGGGCATCTGAATGGAACAGTCAATGGGATTTGGACGCTCTGGTGTCTCCACGCCTGTGGCTGTATTGTTTGGCTCTTCGATCTCCCATCTCTAACTCTTTATCTCACTCTTTTTCTTCCTCGCTTCTCTCTCACTCCCTCTACTTCTCCTTTTCTCCTTTTCTCTCATTTTCCCACTTAAAGGAACAGTACACCCAAAAATGTTTCACCCCCAATGATTTAATGAATCTTCATGCAGCTCTTTTCCATGCAACACTTTATAGTAACTGCATCTGCAACCCTTGAAAAAGCACATAAAAACTCATTTTAGCTTAGTCTGTATGACTTATGTGATTTATTTTAAGTGTTTTAAAACCATACAGAAGTTTTATGTGAGGATATTTGAATTTTAGCTGTTATTCATTGATAATCATCACCATAGAAATTATGAAATGAAAAAGAAGAGTCATACAAACAAAAATTACATGCATTTGTTGTAGTCTTTAGTCAGGGTAGTGCCATATTTAATTTTTGACAGCAATAAAAATGAAGTTCTGGGGGATAGAAGTACAGTGTGTTCAAAGGACTGTATTGTTGTTTAATGACATACCAATTGTTTAGCTGACAAAATGTCTTTACAGAAAAAAAAAACTTTCAGCAGACAAAAACACGGAGAAAAAAAAACAGTTTTGTAAAATAGTTTTGTAATAGCCTAATTTTAATTCATGTTAAATTCAATATGGCGTCTAATCTGAAGAAGGTATATTAACATCAAACGCCATTGACCAAGATGTCAGGTCAGTTGTGCCATATTTGAGCCACAGCAGAAAGAATAAGGTCAAATGAATAAGTGAATTACTTTTGTTTCAGTCTGTTGTTTGTCAAATCCATTACATAGCTTCAGGAGACCAGTATAATAGTGCACAAGTTGTATGGACCACTTTTATGGTGCCCTTTTTGAATACAGATGTGGTCACTATGAGCAGTCTGTGAACATCTGCATTAAAGGGATAGTTCACCTTCAATTGCTGGTCCCCATTGACTTCCATAATATGGAAAAAAAAATGCTATGCAAGTCAATGGGGAACTGAAGGTGAACTATCCCTTTAAGAATTCTCCTTTTGTGTTCCATGGTATAAATAACAGTACGCAGATTTGGAATGGCATGAGAGTGAGTAAATGATGACAGAATTTTAATTTTTGGGTGAACTGTTCCTTTAACACATGTAAGCACATGATTTTCTCCTCTTTCTCCCTTAGCAATGTAATTTAGACCCATCCTTTAAACTGCGCACCCTGACTCAAGGAGAGCACAGCTCTTGTTAAATAATGATGCTTTTTAATCACTGATGTTGGATCAGCCTACCTAACAACAGACTAAGCTGAGCTTTAGACTGTACATTAAGCAGAACATTCGAACTGTTCCAGGAACAGAGTACAATACATATCAACAGTGAAAATACAATACTGGAGGTATAGGCTTGTGGGAACACTGAGCAATGTAGCTGATCTGAACAGCAGTCAGTATCGATTTGCTGCTTGTATCTCCCTCAGGGAATATTAAAACCCTTGAATCCACTACAACGCAATGCATTTTGAGTACTGCAGTCATCTACATTGTTCCAACAGCTATTGTAATAGCCTAATTGTTAAAATCTCAGTTATAAAAATGGGTGTATTTTCTGGTTTATTATTTTTTATATTTTTTATGTATATAATATTATATATCAATTATTATAAACTCTGATAAAACTATATATAGCATCCCTTTTTCAGGATACTGTATTTTAAAGATTGTAAAATCCAAATAAGCTTTACAGATCTTTATTTGAAAGGGTTTAAACAATATTGTTCATACTTGTTCAATGAGCCATAAACAATTATTGCATTTGCACCTATGGAAAAGTCCTTAAGACACTTATAATTTACAGGCAGTAAACAATTTAAGGTCACAGTTTTAAAGGAGTAGTTCACTTCCAGAATAGAAATTTCCTGATAATTTACTCACCCCCATGTCATCCAAGATGTTCATTTCTTTCTTTCTTCAGTCGAAAAGAAATTAAGGTTTTTGAGGAAAACATTCCAGGAATTTTATCCATATAGTGGACTTCAATGGGGACCAAAGGGTTGAAGGTCCAAATTGCAGTTTCAATGCAGCTTTAAAGGGCTCTACAAGATCCCAGTGGAGGAATAAGGGTCTCATCTAGTGAAACGATTGGTCATTTAAAAAACTAAAAGTATATTATTTTTAACCACAAATGCACATCTTGCACTAGATCTGCGATGCGCATCCACAACTTGACACATTCTGGTCACGTGTGACGTAGGCAGAAGTACTGACCCAGTGTTTACAAAGCAAACGTGCAAACACTAAATCAAACACCCTTTACAAAAAAAAGATAAAACTGATGTCGGACGATTTTGAAGTTGGAGGAGAAAATCAGATGGAGTTACTGTAGGTACTACTTCCATCTACGTCACACATGACCTTTCCAACATGACTACGTAAAGCGTGAAGTTGTGGACATGCATCGCAGAACTAGTGAAAGATGAACATTTGTGGTTAAAAAACATAATTTTTCTTTCTTTTTTAGAAAATGACTGATTGTTTAGCTATAAGAGACCCTTATTCCCTGGCTGGAATTGTGTAGAACCCTTTGAAGCTGCATTGAAACTGCAATTTGGACCTTCAACCTGTTAGTCCCTGTTGAAATCCACTATATGGAGAAAAATCCTGGAATGTTTTCCTCAAAAGAAAGAAAGACATGAACATGTTGGATGACATGAGGGGTGAGTAAATTATCAGGACATTTTTATTCTGGAAGTGAACTAATGGCCACTTCCAGAATAAAAGTCGTGGCCTAATGGTTAGAGAGTCGGACACGTAACCCAAAGGTTGCGGGTTCGAGTCTCGTACCGGCAGGGATTGTAGGTGTGGGGAGTGAATGTACAGCGCTCTCTCCCACCTTCAATACCACGACTGAGGTGCCCTTGAGCAAGGCACCGAACCCCCAACTGCTCCCCGGGCGCCGCAGCATAAATGGCTGCCCACTGCTCCGGGTGTGTGTTCACGGTGTGTGTGTGTGTGTGTGCACTTTGGATGGGTTAAATGCAGAGCACTAATTCCAAGTATGGGTCACCATACTTGGCCACACGTCACGTCACTAATCTTTTAATAACTTAAACAGCAGTAAAGAGACCTTTCTACTGACTTTGAAAAACACTAGAACAAAGATCCCACAGGTTCCTGTTCACCTGCGTGAACATGACAGTCCTGCTGCACTAGGCATGAGTACTGCAGATGTAGCCAAAGCAAAAAAACTGCAATGTCCGTAATGAAAGACGCCTAAAACAGTGCTACAGGGAGACAGGAAGGACAGCTGATCGTCCTTGCAGTGGTACCGTGTAACCATGTGTCCCCCAGATGTGTTCAAGAACTTGCAAGTGCCTTGGTGGAAAAGTGAAGTAACATGCAAGAACTGGCAAAGCTGGTGAGGATGAGATGCACTGTAAAACAGCTGTTGGCCACACAAGATACAACTGCAACTTTTGATTATATTGTAAAATATACATTTATGTCATATTTATTGGGCAATTCAGTTTAATTATGTGCTGTAATTGCAGAATTGGCAAACAACACAGTTTTAAAGTAGGTTCCTCAACACTGGTAGCTTCTTTACGAAATGCTTTGTAGCGACACACCATTTTATAATGCGATTATATTCTTTAACATATATTTCACACCTTGTATTGGGCAAGAATTAACTTCATCCTTAACTCTACAATCTATTCCTTACAGAGCCTCTCTTCCTCTCTATCTTTGCCTTTTTGTCTCTTCACCTCGTTCTCTCTCTTTCCCTCTCTCTCTCTCCAGGGCATTTTCTCACCCAAGATTAGACTACCTGCCTTCATCATTACACAGGCATTAAATATAGCACAATAACCTCAAGACGAAGAGCGGAGAGAGAGGTTATAAATTACACCCTTCTTTACAGACATGCAGTATGGGGGAGAGAGAGAGGGAGAGAGAGAGAGAGGACACTGCTGGAATTATCTGAAGCTGATCTGTTCTGTTCCTTCTTTTTGAGTTAGGCAATAAGAGAGCGTGAAGACGTAAACTGACTCTTGAAAACAGTGTGCTGCTAAACGCAATGCTGCCTCCTGATTACCGCTGCTCAATGATCTACATCTCATTTGAAAATTCAGCATTTCTCTCTCCTGTCTCTCAGTACTTACTGTATGGTGGCCTTGCCTTGACAGCAGTATGTTCAGTTCGATTTACATCTCTATTATTTATTTGATGTTTTTGGGAAATGCAGCTGGTCTGTTTTGTTCAGTTTATTTCAGTTCATATCAATTCAGTAGATAAATTGTTCCATACCTTTATATAGTTCAGTTCAGCTCACTAAGGGGCAAAGGCTGCGTTTCCCAAAAGCATCGTAAGCATAAGTAGATCATAGAGACCATTGGTGCTAATGATTACTACAATCTACTTAGGCTTACAGTACTTTTGTGAAATGCAGCCCAGTTCTATTTATATAATTCAACTCATTTCTGTCCCTTTAAATAATTTGGTATAATTCCATTCTATTTTATTCAGGTCATCAAATTCAGGTTCAGTTTTGTTTGGATGATTTCAGTTCTGTTTTGGTTTACAAAAATTCTTGACTATTTTGGTATAAATTCATATTTAAGTTCTTTCATATTTAATAAAAATGTGTTGAATTCTTTTAAGTACCATTCTGTTCAGATTAAATATTGTTATTGCTAGAGTTTTGAATTCAGTTGTGTCAGTTACATTTAGATAAACTTCAATGCTCATTTCATTTTTCTGTTTTGTAATTTAATATAGTGTAGTTCATTTCAGTTTAGTTCACTTCAGTTCTGAATTGTTTAGCTTATTTAAGTTAGTATTTGGTTCATTTTTATTCTATGTATATAAATTCAGTTCAGTAATTGGGTATGTTCAAGATCAGTTTTGTTTTATTTTATTCTGATTATCAAATGTAGTTCAGTACAATTAAATTCTGTTTGGTATAGTTTAATTCAGCTCAGATCTTTACAGTTTTCTTCAAATCACTACTTTGATTTAATTCAGTTCTGTCAGTTCTGTCCAATACTTAAAATTGAGTTCAATTTAGTTCAGTTTAGTGTAGTGTAATGGAGTTTGCTGATGAGGTTAAAGCAGCACTGTTCAAATGTGCATTGCAGTGCAATGCAGTAGCACGAGAGAGAGAGAGCAGGATGCTGGAGTAAGTAAAGTGTTGTAAATGTTGGTCTGTCTTCTGTGCATGTTTTCAGCTTCAGTGGGTCAGGGTGAGTCGTACTTCGAGCTGCTCTGCCGGATCAGCACTTTCTGCTCCAATCAATGCAGCCAGGCCTGCAGCAGGAAACCAGGACAGGCATGTTCCTCACTGGGATACACATACAGTATTACATATATATGCACAAACAAACACATATGGGGAATGTTCCTAAACACGTATCTGTGAAGCATACATAGACAATACAGTAAGTGCTTGCAGGCATGATGTACGATTAGAAACATAATCACACCAGCTAAAATCCTGTGAGATTCACGCAGCAGCATATACAGACCTACTTTACACACACACACACACACACACACACACACACTTACTATCTAAATTAATGATACGCCATTGTTTTAATGTAAAACAAAATATAATTACTACAGACTAACCCTAACCTAAACCCTACTATATGCTCTAAAAAAACCAAATTTTTTAAATGAAAGAATGAATAATTTTTACAAACGAGGACATCCCCAAAGGGATTTTTTTGTCATATTTACCTGACTTCTGGTGACAAATTTGGCCATAAAGTATAGCTAAGTACACACACATTCACAGCTGTGCATACATAAAAATGCACCAACATAACAACACAGACAAATAAGGACAATCTGAACATACACGCACACACACACACACACACACACACACACACACACACACACACACGCTAGAGAAGCTTCAGAGTGTTGTGACTGTTGTGTAAATAGAGTAGTTGTGACCTGCTCTCTGAAACGGCAGGTCTATGTGACCTTGCCCTTCCATCATAACATGAACACAGCGGGATCGAAACAGAGATGAGACACGAGCCAGATGACTCAGGGTTTAGTTGAATGCATCTCATTCTCTTGTACGGGACTTAAGAAATCATTGTAGGGTTTGTTGAAAGATAAACAGGTATCTGAATTTGGAATATGCCATGTCGAGCACAGGACAGATGCTTCTGGTCAGACTGCACCCCGGGGGGCAATCGAGGTTCAGATTAATCAAGTGGCTTTTAGCAGGAGCGCTGCTTCTGTTGGACTCTACAGGATTCACACACAAATAAAAACAAAAGCGCACAGCCAAAAGCACAAGAGGTCAGTTAATGATATTTATAGTCTTGGCTCAAGGTCTTATGGAAGATAATGCCACACATATCAAATCATCAGTAAATGGAAAATAACACTACACCAAAGGCTGGTGTATCAGAGCCCTATTAAGAATACTGATTTTAAATATACTGATTTTGGACGAAACCAAATGTTTAACGTTAACATTTAATGTTTTGATGGAATTTTTGTTATGGTCTAAATTTTAGGCATCCTGTTCTAAGGCCTTTTCAGTAAAATTTTTGTTTAATCTGTTCAGTAAATACTGTTAAATGGAATGAGAAAAGGTGTTTTTTTATTGTTTTAATCATATGAAATTCAATAATTTTATGCTCAAAAGATTTTTCATTTATAGATAGATAGATAGATAGATAGATAGATCATTCATTTATTTTATGTATGTTTATTATATATTTAAGTGAGAAAAGCAGTATGTATTATTATTGTATATTTATATTTTTTATTTTATGCTAGATACTCGATACTTATACTGGGGGGAAAATAAATTATTATGATTTTTTTTTTTCTTATCGTGAAATTAATAACTGAGTCACCCAAAAATCTTAATTGGATCACATCACACACACAAAAAAAAAATCTGACAGAATGTTAACATACTTTTTAGGTTTATATATATATTCCCTCTCAATGCTCAAATAAAACTGCCACTATACCCTTACTGTTAGTACCTGTTACTCCTTTTTCTTGACCTCTTTTTGAGTGTGAGGTATATGTATGAGTGTATTGTTTGTTTTTATGTGTGTGCATGTTTGCGTGTATATCTGAAAAGTCTGTTGTCTTGGCAGTTGCTTTGTTAGTTTTCCTCAGGGCAGGACTGTGTGATGTCTGGTTTGAAACAGAGAACCACTCAAAGCTCAAAATACACTCACTTCAAACATGAGCCCAGTTTAAGCCACTGAGTCAGAGAAAGACACAATCTCAGACAAGAATAAGGTACATTTTGAGCATTTTACTCTTAGAACAAGAACCATCATCAGGGGGAATAACTTTGAGCATTCGGGTCATGTGATGAAGGGGCTCCTGTAAGCTCCTCTGTGCTAAAACTTATCCTTAGGCCTGGGTGGGTATATTTATGTTGGTAATAAGATATACATAAAATTAGCTTAGAACATGATTGTAATTGTCAGTTAAAATATCATTCATTTTAATGTGACCTAAATGGAAGAAGTGTTATTATAGATAATAGACAGGTATTTTGTCCAGAAGTGGTTTAAAGTAAAACATTTTAATGAACTTGTGGACTATTGTGATATTTTTAGCAGTTGTTTGACCACTCATTCTGACGGCACCCATTCACTACAGAGGATCCATTGGTGATGTAATGCTAAATTTCTCCAAATCTATTCCGGTAAAGAAACAAACTCATCTACATCTTGAATGGCCATAGGGTGAGTATATTTTCAGCACATTTTCATACATAGGTGAACTTTTCCTTTATTGGTTCAGTTTAATTTTCCTCAAGGTAAGAATTTGATGTGATCATATTTATTTAGTGACAGATAATCATATCATATCATATCATATCGTTAAACTTTTCAAAATTAACATTACCACAGTTTTGAATGCTTTGCCATGTGTAGCCAAATCCCGTTTGCTCACTGATCGGATTGATTGTTGAATTTGTCCTTTGTAAAACAGTGAGAATGACTGAGAGTAATCTTTTCTGATTATACACATGCACATTCCACTCTTCCTTCTGATGTCAGCAGTGCACTAATTTGATTAACGACTATAAACAATTAGCAGAATGTGTATTTCACAGAGAAACAAATTGGCCGCTCCAGTGGCTGTGTCTGCTGATTAGTCCTATCATGACACTGTCGTACCCTTCAGACAGACCCTCAGCCTGAGTCGCACACTACAGACACTTCAATACCGCATCTCTTCATCTCACACATCAACAGAGGAGACAGGTCAAACAGACAGGATTGCAGCAATTTCTAGGCAGAATAGAATATGACAAAGAAGCAGAGGTGGGTTTGTATCAGCCTTTTCTGCATTATAGACAAAAATTCATTCCATTGGTTGAACTACAGTTCGTTGAGATACTTAGGCTTCACAATACTGCACAGAAATGCAGACATCTGTAAACTAGATAATTTTTTTTTTTTTTACTATTTATTATGGCAAAAGTCTGTAAACTGTATCCTTAATTAAATTGATGTAAATTCTTTTCTATTCGCAATAACAGTTGCGGTTGAGAGAGTCAGCTGAAGTCAGTAACATCTGGGATTCACTAATGCAAGCCACTAACTAATGAAGCTCTTCTTTTTGAATTGGTTCATAAGAGCCATTCTCGCAAATTGGTCGTCATGTCTCGTGCCGTGTTTGTTGTTTTGCTAACAGGAAACACTAGCTCGCACTCAAACGTATGGAGAGCGTCTGTAACGAAACCGCATATGGATGCATACAAAGTTTTCCTGACTGTGATAAAACGTTTAATTATTTATTATTTTGATCCATTTAGTCACTGTCAGGAGCCCTGGTTAATCTACAAAGCCCATCTGCAGCCAGCCAGAAGCAAGGGGATACATTCTTATCATTTCTGTATTTAGTAGCCTATAACCCATGGTTTTGCTAGTTTACATTAATTGTTCATTATCTAATGAATTATCTATTTAATCTGCCCATTGCGTATATTGTCACATCAACGATTAATCTTAAATTACAAAACACAGAGTTCACATGTAAGCCCACTGAGTTGTAGATTTGCACCAGGTCTCTTGTTCTGTAGTAATGGGAGATGGTAGAACTGTTCTGTCTGAACTACTTTGCGGCCCATGATCCTCATTAAAGCAAAGAGGTCCTTCCTGAGGCACTGGGTGAATCTGCAAAGAGAACCAGACAAAGGTAATAGCTACAGGCTGCTCCCTTTGCTATGCTCAGACCTTTTTATCAAGCCTTATTTGAAGACATCAAACCCCATAAATTGGGACGGAGGGGATGTGTGTGGATGAGCAGAAAGAGAGAGAAACGGGGAAGTACAGGAGAAAGAGATGGGGGAAGGGAAACGGGAGTCAGAGAATATTTTAAATACAATTTTATTTAAAGTTATTATTATTATTTGATTGTTTGTTATTATATTTTAAGTTATCATTATATTGTTATTGATATTAATTTATATAATTATAATTTAAATATTATTATATAAAAAATTTATGTTTTTGAAAGAAGTCTCTTATCCTCACCAAGGCTGCGTTTATTTGATAAAAATAAAAAATAAAAAAATAATAAAATAGTAATATTTTGAAATATTATTAAAATTGAAAATAACTGTTTTCTATTCAGTATATTATAAATCAGTATATTAGAATGATTTCTGAATCAGTATAATAGAATGATTTATAAAGGATCATGTGACACTGAAGACTGGACTAATGGCTGCTGAAAATTCAGCCTTTAAAATAAATGTTAAAATATATAAAAATAGAAAAAGTCATTTTATTTTCCATTAATATTTCACAATATTATGATTCACACTATTATTGTTTTACTGCATTTGTGATCAGATAATTGCAGTTTTCATGAGCATAAGAGACTTAGTTTACTGTAAAAATAAACATTTTATTTGGACTTTGTACTTCCCCCGACTGATTCTGGTATGAGCACAGTTTTGGTAGAAAGGGGGTGAGGGTCTCATCTGAGGTTGGATGATATGTGACAGGATCTGTTCATCAATTTCCAAGGGTGGAAAACCTCTGAAGATGTCAAGAGCTGCCTAACCTGTCACCTCGACACACCTCAAACTCACACACACACACACACACACACACACACACTTGTTTAAAGGCCAGATGATGAAGTGAGACTGGCCTGTGTGTCTGTGTGTCAGGCCTAGAGACTGAATACAGAAGCAAATGAGGGACAGCCAGCACACTGCATTAGTACGACAGCATGTGTGTCTACCAGGGCATTTTTGGGTACATTCATATTTATATGTACGCGTCTGTGTCTTAGCGCCTCTGACATCTCTAGGGGCTCTCGTTAGGAGGTTTTCCAGACTGTTTGTGTGCGGTTATGTATTTGTGCCTAAGGGACGCAGCATGGGAAACTGTTCAAGGCCTAATTTAATTGTGGCCGTACAGACAGACCTGTAACATTTCAGTGGTGTAGAAGCATGCTTGTTTGTGTTTGTATGCATGTTCCCATTTGTATTCCTTGTGCCACTAGGGCAGGGTGATCTTCTGTTGATCTCTACGCTGAAGTCTCTGATGATGAGCCTGCCCCCTTCAGAAATATCGCCTATGGTCTTTTGAGGGTCTTTTCATTCTCCCACCCCTTTAAACTCCTCAGAGCCCTTGAATTACTGAAGTGTATTCCTGAAGATCAGCATTACATATGATAATCTCTTACTGCTGTAACTCTAATTGTGTTGATTTTTGTCATGGATTTGACCAAAAGATTAATTTAGATGGGTGCATTTGGTTACCGGTTGATAATACAAGTTATAAAAATGTAAAATTGTATACCATTTTAATGCATTTCCCTTTTTAAACACCTTGAGCATATAAATGCACAACTGAAAGTTTCTCATTTCTAATTTAACTTATGATTTTTTCAGTATTATTCATTTCAAGAAAATGCTGCTTAGGTGCTGCAAATTGTCGTTTTAATAGACTTTAACTGAATATTTTTATATATTCAAAAATAGATATGAAGGATAAAATTCAATTTATAATACAACACAAATTTCAGTGATGGGATTCTTGTTTAGATTCTGTGTTATGAGTTTAAACAATACAGAATATTCAACAAGACAGCATTTTGTCTAATATTTTCTAGCCTTTATGCATTGAATCGCTCAAGCTATGGCAATAGTACAATCCATGTTAGAGGTTGTTGAAATTATATTATCGTATATAGTCTGTACTTTCTTGTTTTTTTTTTTAAAGTCTCACCAATGCTGCATTAATTTAATCAAAAATACCATAAAAACTGTAATATTGAGATATATTATTACTATTTAAAATAACCTTTTTTATATTGTAATATATTTTAAAATGCAGTTTATTCATGTGATGGCACAGCTGTTTTAGCAGCCATTATTCTAGTCTTCAGTGTCTAGTCTTCAATATTTTGTGAAAACTGATACATTTTGTAACACTATAAAAGTATTTGCTTTACTTTTGATAACTTCAATATATCCTCACTGAATAAAAGTATCTTTCAAAAAAAAAAAAAAAAGTGAACAAACACATTTTCACACACAAAAGCCAAGCTGCTAAAATACAATTTCTGCATTGCTGTCAGGGGCTGAGCTAGCTTGCCCACCCAGTCAGATCCAAAATGCATATATATATATATATATATATATTTAAACACAATTTTAACGTGTACATTTTTCATTAATTAATTTAAATGTTATTTGTGTCTCATTAGAATTATACAATAATAATGACAATAGTAATATGCTATATGCTAATTAGTATCTTCAGTTACATAGCTTATCTTAAAGGCACAATATGTAAGATTTTTTTTATTAAAATATCCAAAAACCACTAGAACAGTGTTATATATTTTGCTGACTTGTGTACTTACATTATCCCAAATGTTTCGAAGAATGTTTAAATCCAGAGAAATAAGCTATTTTAACTAGTGACACGGAGCGTGTCCATAGTGTCATCTCTTGATAAGGTCACAACCAAGTGTCAACCTCCCGCTCTCTCTCATGAAGCCAACAAGGAAGTGACTTAAACTGTAACGCTGCCAAGATGGCGACTGCCACCTCCGCCCACTTTTGAGCTTCAAAAACGCTCTTCGGAAATCTACGGGTGACGTCACGGACACTACGTCCATGTTTTTATACAGTCTATGATCACAACTGATCAACCCGGAACCATCCCCAACCAACAACAAAAACTCCAGAACAGAAGCCGACCGAGATTCTCAAACTGGATGATCCCCAGAGAAAGTGGGTCAAACTGTTCCAAGGTCTTTTGGGGGAGATTAGACAGACTTTTGGTCTGAAGGTTCGTCATGCAAAAATTTTAGGGCAGCAATGCAATAAAGCTTCAATAAATTCCTAAAACAAGTTGAAAACTGACAATATGCAGCTATATATGGAATCAAGAGATTGCCAGAAAGGTGCAAAAAGGCTAAAACCAAACTGAAGTGTAAGACGTCATGATTCTTGTAGATCCACCCTTCCTGTAGACCACCTTGTTTGTCAGATGGTGCTATTTTAAAACCCACAAACAGTCATATCAGCACTGGGAGTCATCTTTGTAAAAGCCATCACGCTGGTCAGAAAGCAACTGATCTGAGATTTTATCACCTATTGAGTCTAAATCATTATTCCCAACGTGGAAGTATTTGATCAGTTTTAATATTTGCATGTCAGATGGATGTCAGGCTTCTGTTTGAGCACCTGAAACAGGGCACACAGGCTTTTTTTCAAGCTGACTGATGGGGAAGGTAATGAGCCTGTATTATAGCTGTTACCAAAATTAGCCTTCTGCTGTTGAGTGCGTCTTTGAAGGGTTTTTCACGGCTCATTCTATAGTTACTTTACATCTTACGCTTTCTCTTGGAGGGATGTCAGCCAGCTCTCTTGACCTGAGGAAAAAGATGAGAGGAGAGTGTGACAGCCTTGCAGATCTCACACACTCACATATACAGTATGTATACACATACATTGTCCTCTAAAAGCCTTAGAGCTATAAGTGACTGCAAGGTATTTCCACACTGTCAGTCAATCAGAGTCAAGAACAGTGATTCTGTGTCCGTAATGAGAGTCTACCAGACTTCAAAGGTTTAGTAACACAAGGTGAGTGAAAGAAGGGTCACTTGTAGGTCAGGAAGGCAGACTACACACTGGAGTCAAGAAACACAAGTTAATGATATGTTTTAAACCAAAAATAAACATGATGTGTATGCAAGAAAGGCAGGCATGTGTTCAACATTATCACCCAAGCTTTATCAGACTCTAAATGGAGAACAGTGAGAAGTTTATAAAAAATGATTGTCCTCATTTGAGGTAGAAAACAACAAAGAACATGATCAAATATTCACTATAATGTTACTCTGACCGCTTGTAAATGTATGTACAAATGTTGCAATAGTGGAGCAAGTGGCATTTTATACAGCTGTTCTTGCAAAATTGACAATTATGAAATACAAAATATATCCAACCATTGTTTTGGTCAACAAATTGTAGTTGGCCTTGTGTGACAACTAACTCTGACCTGCCATTGAAAAACCCTTGTCGGTCAACTGCTACACTGAACAAAATTATAAACGCAACACTTTTGTTTTTGCCACCATTTTTCATGAGCTGAACTCAAAGATCTAAGACTTTTTCTATGTACACAAAAGGCCTATTTCTCTCAAATATTGTTCACAAATCTGTCTAAATCTGTGTTAGTGAGCACTTCTCCTTTGCCGAGATAATCCATCAACCTCACAGGTGTGGCATATCAAGACGCTGATTAGACAGCATGATTATTGCAAAGGTGTGCCTTAGGCTGGCCACAATAAAAAGCCACTCTAAAATGTGCAGTTTTAACGTGGTCTGCGGTTGTGAGGCTGGTTGGATGTACTGCCAAATTCTCTGAAACGCCTTTGGAGACGGCTTATGGTAGATAAATGAACATTCAATTTACGGGCAACAGCTCTGGTGGACATTCCTGCAGTCCGCATGCCAATTGCACGCTCCCTCAAAACTTGCATGTCTGTGGCATTGTGCTGTGTGATAAAACTGCACATTTTAGAGTGGTCTTTTATTGTGGCCAGCCTAAGGCACACCTTTGCAATAATCATGCTGTCTAATCAGCACCTGTGAGGTGGATGGATTATCTCGGCAAAGGAGAAGTGCTCACTAACACAGATTTAGACAGATTTGTGAACAATATTTGAGAGAAATAGGCCTTTTGTGTACATAGAAAAAGTCTTAGATCTTTGAGTTCAGCTCATGAAAAATGGGGGCAAAAACAAAAGTGTTTCATTTATAATTTTGTTCAGTGTATTTTTTCCCTCTAAATTGCTCAAAATGAATTTAGTCCCATAGTGTTGTTCTGTTCTGTTGGTCCCCTCCTCTCCATTTTTCTTTCTGTCTCTGCAGTTTTCTCCTCCTTTCTCGTATCCTCTTCTTTTGCTGCTGTCTACTTATTTCTCTCCTTGGAAGGAGTTGTAGAATAGATCAATCAAATCTTGCAGCAATACAATCTCATCCAGACCGCAGTCACATAACTAATTCAGGCACTTTGTTACTTAATGGAGGCAAATGGTTGTCATTTTTTATGTCAGTGCTGTTAAAACAGTCCAACCTCAACTGACTTGCTCAGTACAATGTTGCTCATTGTTAAGTACCCAGCTAAACTCACTCTAACGTACATGAATCTCATGTAAAACCAAAACCTTAGAAGTGCGTCAGCTTCCATTTCACTACCAAGCTTTGGTCTCCACCCTTCCCTTTCGTAGCATTAACCAGCTGTGACATCTATTTAAAATGGGAGAAAAATAAACAAAAGATAAATGAAAGAATTCATAATTAATTTCAAAATTAGTTCCCTAAGGATTTTTTTGAGTGAACTCAAATTTTGAAGACAAGATAGCAGACACTGTCCAAATGTTCAGTTTCAGTTCACTCTAATCATGAAATATTTTTGTTCTGTGATGGTTAAGATCCTGTAGTAAATATTTTATTATATTTTAATTCACAAAATTGTTAATCTATGTAATAAATACAGAAAATAAACTCACATTTCCAAATGGATGAAAATAAAGGACAAATAAAAGCAAATAAGGACTGGCACTTGATGTATTGTGTCATTAGCTTAGCATCATGCTAACATCAAAATCTGTTGTAATCAAATGTGAGTGTCCTGTGTGTAGGGCTACATTTGCTACATATGTCCAGCATTCCAAATCAATCAAGATGTTCAGTTTCAGTTAGGATGTCCTCTTAAGTCCAACATAGCCCAGCTTTGACGTGAACACATGCACATGCACTAGAAAGTTTTGTCCTTGTCTAGTTTCTGTGCTATTTATATTCAGAAGTTATGACTGATAGAAATGTATTTAAACTAAAGTTACAAATAATTCTCATCACCCTCATATAAATGCTTGTCAATGTGGGCATCTGTTGTTGCTGTCATCGGTAGGGTGTTGTTGTTCGGCACAGTGTTGCCAACTTGTGGACAAAGTAAATAATGCAAAAAAAAAATTCAAGGCACATTTGCGAAAAATCTGTCTGATGATGAAATTTACCTCACACACACTGAAGTATACACTTTTACATGTATACCCCAAAGTAAATATACTGAGTGACTGTGTTCGCAGTAGATAGCAAGCCATCTCACTAGATTTTGGAACACAGCCAGACAATGAATCAGCCGACAACTGATCAGTCCTAAAACTAACAGTGAGCATAATTAACATTTAATGAAGATTTTTTTTGCAGTTAATTAAACCGATGCATTTCTTTGTTAATGACAATGGCCAAAGTCTTGAATCCCTCAGCATCAGTGTATCTCACTGAGGCCCGTAGATTCCCTCTGGCAAGGTTAGTCTAGTTTTCCAGTTAAGCACGCTAACATTTAAAGCTTTCATATGCTCCACATCTACAGCCCCACGTGTGCCGTTGTGTTTGAGTCCAGACTCAGCAGTTCTGTTCTGCTAACACATCACTGCCCTCTTCATCATGAATTCCTGCACATTTCTCAGCTGCACTCCGTCACAATGGCGTCCTGGGCAAAATATGCTAAGCACGCATAACCGCGTGCAATCAATAACGGCGTGCATGCTTTCGGCTTTTTGCATGCAAGTGGATCCTCAGAGGGAGGATGAATGGGAGGCTGTTTAATACATCTGCCCATTGTGCGCGTGCAAGGTTGGAAGCATAGCTTAAGGACGCGAAGTGAGTCTGTCATGATGAACTGCGAGGGACGGTTGTGCGTTATTCCTTTAATGGAAAGATGGATGGCTTCTTTCATAGTTAAATACGAGTTTAAAAACACTCCTTGATGCAATTTACCTTGATCTTGGAAGGTAAAACAAAAGCAAAATCCATTTATTTTGGTGTGTCTGTAGCATAACAAAACATTATGAATATTAAAGAGAGAGTTCATGCAGAAATTCTGCCATTGTTTATTCATTTCATGATGCTTTTTCCATACAGTGAACGTGAATGGTGACCATGACTGTTTTTTTTTTCTGGAAGCTTGTTTCTGTTATTGGATTTAAAAAAAATTGAAACATTTTCCTGATTCAACTTTTCTTTTTCTCACAATTCTGAGTTCATTTCTTGAAATCCTGACTTTGAGATTACATCTATTATTTTTCAGAATAAAAAATAAAGCTAATTGTTCGTTTTTGTTCTTTTTTTACTTCTCAGAACTGCACATTTATATCTCGCAAATCAAGTTTTTATCTTGCAATTCTGACTTTTATTTCCTCAGAATTGTATATATATGGGGAAAAGCAGGATGAATATTCAGCTAAATGTCTCTTATGTTCCACATTAATGCAGTTTTTTGTGTTTGTCACCAACAATCTTCTGCTATTATTCATTATTTACCTCTATTTCCTCCACCTTAAAAAAAGAAACTCAGACTGATTAAAGAAACTACACACTCTCAGTCAGCAGTGTGATAGAGTCATGTGTGTTTGACAGATGGCATCATGGGACCGCTGCTGAAAGCGGGTGTGAGTCTGAGAAAAGGCCTACCTGTTTTAATTAGGCAGGAATGCATCTCTAAGCACAGCTGTGCGCTCTCACACACTGTCTTTGCTTTTGTCGGGCCAGCTGTGAGACAGGCCTTCCTGTCAGTTCGACAATCTTGCCGTGCGGAGAGACTGATCAATCCCTTTCCCTCGAGAGCGGTGTGCACAGAGAAATCAGTGTAAAACAAAGACCTGTGTGCCATTCTACATCCATGTTAACTTTTGCTTTGTTTTCAGTGGTCAGACTTCATACAAAATTGAAAATGTGCAAGTCTGAGTCTAAGCCTAATCTTAAAACTGAAACTACAATTTGACTAATAATTCACATGAAAATTCTGTCAACATTTACACATTTACTCAGCCTCAAGCAGTTTTCTTCTATGGAACATAAAATATGTATTTCTGTAGAAATTCCTGACTGCTGTTTTCAATATAACAATATATTGTTTTATATAAAGAGAATGAAGACTAGGCCTGTCAAAAGTTCCTTTCAAGTGATCCATACGACTCATGCACTATAATGCAAACCTTCTGAAGCCAAAAGTTTTGTGTTAGGAATAAATGCATTAAAAGATTTTCATTGAATAACTGGGCTGTTTTTCAGACAAAGCTAGACTTTCATTGAAAGTCTTCTGAAAGTTTCAATTTAGTGCAGAAGTTGTTTAGACTACTTTAACAACATGTTATGATGCTTTTTTCTTCATTTTTGAGCCTGACAGCCCCAGTCCTTATTTATTAAAAAATAAAAGTCACATTTTGTGTGCCATAGAAGAAAAAGTCATGCAGATTTGAAATTATATAAGGTGGTTATTGATAATTTAAATAATTATATAAAATATATAATAAATTATAACTGTGATGGCAAAACTGAATTTTCAGCATTTTCAATACTCCAATCTTCAGTGTCACATGATCCTTCAGCTGATTTGGTGCTCAAGAAACATTATTATTATTATTATTATTATTATTATTATTATGGAAACAGTGATACATTTTTTTTAGAATTATTTGATAAAGAAAGTTCAAAGGAACATCTTTTTTATCTTTTGTAACATTATAAATCAATGTCACTTTTATGGAGTGAGATTCTATCAATTTAATGCATCCAAAAATGTATTTAAAAATCCTACTGGCCCAAAACGTTTGAACAGTAGTGTATTTAAAAACAAACAAACAAAAACAAGAATTATTCATTCAATTAATTCTGTGTCATTTAGTCTTCAATTCAATTCAATTCAAGTTTATTTGTATAGCGCCTTTCACGATACAAATCGTTGCAAAGCAACTTTACAGCAAATTAAGTTTCTACAATATTTAGTAGTAGCTTATCAGAGGTGACTGTCAGTTAATGTACATATGGCAGAAATGTACGGAAAAACATTAAAGACATAATCAAACAGACGATGAACACTATTAACAGGTACATTATATGATGCAATCAAACTTATAGAAAAATTTGGTAGTTCTGTATGTTCTGTACGGGATGTCAATCCTGTGGCAAAAACAGAGAAACTAATAGAGACATAATTAGCGTAGCTGCTGTTCCAACCAAGCAAAATTGATTTGTTTAACCCAAGCTAAAGAATAATAATGTGCATTTGATCAGATATAACTGCAGTACAAGATTATGAATCTGAATTTAATAGGAGAAAATTATTGGTCATCCAATCTTTTACATTTTTAACACACTCTGTTAGCTTAGATAATTTAGAAGTTTCATCTGGTCTTGTTGAGATATATAGTTGAGTCTTCAGTATTTAATATGAGAGCAAAACATTCTGAAATGACTTAAAGGGGTGGTTCACTGGGTTTATTCTAGGCTTGATTGTGTTTATGGGGTGCAGTCTAGCATGTGTTAATGCTTCGTTTAAAAAAAAAAAAAAAATTGCTTTATTTATT
>NW_015631496.1:99673-144236 GCF_001515625.1 Sinocyclocheilus rhinocerous
TATATATATATATATATATAAATACAGTAATATTGTGAAATATTATTACAATAAAAATGCTTTGTATTTTAATATATTTTAAAATACAGTTTATTCCTGTGATGGCAAAACTGAATTTTCAGCATTTTCAATACTCCAATCTTCAGTGTCACATGATCCTTCAGCTGATTTGGTGCTCAAGAAACATTATTATTATTATTATTATTATTATTATTATTATGGAAACAGTGATACATTTTTTTTAGAATTATTTGATAAAGAAAGTTCAAAGGAACATCTTTTTTATCTTTTGTAACATTATAAATCAATGTCACTTTTATGGAGTGAGATTCTATCAATTTAATGCATCCAAAAATGTATTTAAAAATCCTACTGGCCCAAAACGTTTGAACAGTAGTGTATTTAAAAACAAACAAACAAAAACAAGAATTATTCATTCAATTAATTCTGTGTCATTTAGTCTTCAATTCAATTCAATTCAAGTTTATTTGTATAGCGCCTTTCACGATACAAATCGTTGCAAAGCAACTTTACAGCAAAATAAGTTTCTACAATATTTAGTAGTAGCTTATCAGAGGTGACTGTCAGTTAATGTACATATGGCAGAAATGTACGGAAAAACATTAAAGACATAATCAAACAGACGATGAACACTATTAACAGGTACATTATATGATGCAATCAAACTTATAGAAAAATTTGGTAGTTCTGTATGTTCTGTACGGGATGTCAATCCTGTGGCAAAAACAGAGAAACTAATAGAGACATAATTAGCGTAGCTGCTGTTCCAACCAAGCAAAATTGATTTGTTTAACCCAAGCTAAAGAATAATAATGTGCATTTGATCAGATATAACTGCAGTACAAGATTATGAGATGCATTATTTGAATGCTTGGCCAAAGAGATGTGTCTTTAATCTAGATTTAAACAGAGAGAGAGTGCCGGGAAGTAACTCGTTGTAGTCCCTTACCAGCCGTTTTTGTAAGTATTAAACTGGCAGAATTTTAAAAGACGATATCTCCGTTTGCATTGAACTTTCAGCTTCGTAACTTTGCAGATATTGTTTATGCTCAAACAGCAACATTAGACACTAACTAACGTTAAAAAAGTGAAATCGCAATGAACCACCCCTTTAATATGACTTGAAACACAAATGTTTTATTTTGTAACTCATAAAAAAATAGAATATACATAGAATTTACATTTGACAGAATTTTTTTTTAGGTACACAACATATACCTTTAACATTGCAGCCACCATACTTCACCAGTTGAGCTGATACATGAAGGCTGTTTTCTCTTGGGTGTTTTTCTGCAGTCCTTTGTAGGTTGCTCTCTGTAGTTTATTTGTAACAGCGAGAGGTGAGTGGATTCTGCGCTCTGTTCCATTGGAGTCTGGTCACTGGTGTGAAAAAAGGGAGGGCAGGACAGAGTTATCTCTCCACAAAGTTAACATGATGCACTCAAGCAAAAATAGACAAAACATACATCCCATAAATCTGCTGTGAGTCGGTGAACCAACTGGTTCAGACTAGCATTTGAAGTCTCCACGCTGAAGTGCTAGCATGATTGTTCTGGTGACCCAAAAAAGGCCAGGGCCTGTTGTATGCCTCCCTCAGGAATACATCCTGTGATCGAACAAATGCCAACAGACAGGGCCAGGTCTCTTTGTCAGCCCAGAACGGAGTCTGTCAGAAGGTGCTGAGTTCATATTAAACAGAAAGGCTAAAGGGATAGTCCATCCAAAAATGAAAATTCTGTTATTTTACTCACCTTCATGGTGTTCCAAACCTGCATGACTTTCTTTCTTCATAAAGACAAAAGCAAATACATTTTAAAGATCTTTGGGATCCAAACAAGATTCTCTAATATATTGCTTTGCTGGACTATTGACTTCAGTTGACTGTCATCTGGGAGCAAAGTTATGAACAATATTTACAGCAGATATCTTGACTTAATCCTATTACAGCTGAAATCGAAGCTTTTTAAGCTTGTGTGTTTGTGAGACGTTCTCTCTGTGAGTTTCAAAGATTTAATACCAGTCCCACAGGCCTAATACCAATCATCAAGCTACACTCCCATTGGCTCGACTGCTTATGAAACATATTTTGATTGCTTTCAAGTGCGAAACGTTGACTTTGAATCTTGTATGTGGCGGCGGTGTGGTGTATTTAATAAAACGGAATAATTAAATAGTCAAATATCATCGACAATTTCTGTTTCCTAAACCCCACAGAGGGTTTAGGTAACAATCAGAATGGAGAATTTAGTTTAACTTGGCGTGTGGCGGAATAGACCTCTCAACTTAATTACAGTACATAGTCTCAGAGGGAACTTCAGATGCTTGCAAAGCAACAATGCCTCCAAACCAAACTGCTCCTAATTTATTGAAAATATTTGTTTTACTTTTACAGGCTAAACCTCTGCTGACTTGTTACATAACAGAGAATTTTATGGCTGTATTTATGTTGTATTAATTTCAAGTGCCACTGTGAATTCTTATAGGGCTTTATCTGTATCTTTATACCTTTATTCACTATGCAGTGCCATGTTGGTTATGTCAGCCTGCAGTGCATTTATATTTATATGTCCCTTCGGTGAAAAGATCTGCAAAGTAAATAACCGTAAATGTGAAGTTTGTCAAGCCACACCATTCACTAAACCCCACTATGTGTGAAATTAAATCTGTATTGTTGCCGCAAGGTTCTCCAGAACTTCCTCTGAGTAAAGCTGTGCTAATTTGCAGCCGGCTACAGTGTCATTCCAAATTTACATTCCCAATGACACACAGACTTAACATGCTGTAGGTTCCTCTGCACACTGTGAGGGAACATTATAGCCTCGGGCCCCAAGTCAAACAATCAGGACAGGAAGTTCCATCACTCCTGTCCTCCAATCAGGTGCTCCACCGGTGCCGCTATAGGTGACAGAAAGGCTTGATTGGCCCAAAGCATCACCCAGTGCTCGGTAGGACACCAGAGGACACTGGGAAGGACTGTGGATCCATAGCCAACAGGAGAACAGGATAAAAATACTCTGCTGACAAGTCAATTAATCAGGGTTTGAAGGTGTTACAGTGGAGGAGAAGAGTCATGAGGTGAAGATCGGCGGGTGTTTACAGGTTCACAGGGAAATGAGGTAAGAATAGTGACGTAACATCAGTTTTACCCTTGTGCCAGACCCAAACTTCCAATCGTAAACTACGAAAAATCCACAATAAAATACTAATTATTATTTAAAACTATATATACAGTAATATAAAACATAAACATATTGTAATTTCTGGTAATTTTCTCAAATTATGAAGTGGGATTTTTAAAAATGTACTTATGCATATTAAAGTCATGGTGTAACAGAAGTAGAGATGACTCTCCTCTTCCATATGTACAGTACAACCAAGTGTACCATTATCGGAAAAAAAAAAGAACGGCGGGGCTTGGTTCAATTGAGCCAATCCGATTGTACCGAGGCAAATGCAAGCTTGCAGTCAATTGTAAGAAATATTCAGGGTTTCGGTGCTTGAAATGAATGGAGAAGTATGGCGTATGTCCCCAGAGTGAACTGGAATATCAAGCTTTGACATTTTAATAAAAAAATTACAAGGTGAAAACATGTGCGTGGATTAATCATTCACAGTAAGATGAATAAAATTTAGCCTTTAGGTTTACTTTGAGAGAAAAAAGAAAAAAGACAAAGAAAGAGGTTTATCTTCATTATATTATTAGCTTTCATTTGTGTGTAAACATTTGCAATGTGTAAATTTATCTTTTGATTAAGTGTGTATCGGTGTTATTTTAGTATCTTTGATATAATATTGTAGTTTCTGGTACATTTTTTGAATGAGATTTTTTTTTTTTTTATTATTTTCTGTTTGCACTTTAAGGTTTTAGGGTGTATTCACATCTGTCTTGTTTGATTTGATTGAATCAAACTCAAGTTCGTTTCCCCCCTTGGTGTGTATCTTTTGGGCAGGTGTGAATGCAGCTATCGCACTCGGGAGCGGACCAAACAACAGTACCAAGACCCAGCTGAAGAGGTGGTCTCGGTCCGGTTCCAAACGAACTCTGGTACAGTTGAATGGATGAACCAATGAATGGATGACCTTAGCACATGTGTGGTTTTGTTTACAATTTCTGGTTCACTTGCAAAAAGGGCAGTGTGAAAGCGAACCACACCAAACCAAAAAATCAACATTGTATTTGGTCCGGAGTCCGGACCAAAGCAAGTGAACTAGCCAACTTTCCTGGTGTGAATACACCCTTAGTTTTGTGTTTTTGTAGGTCTATATATTTTTATTAATTTATATTTATTGGTTTTAATTTATTAACATTTACCATATTCCAAGTAACAAAAATTTTAAAGTTTTAGTTAACCATAATAACCCTGGTGTGCATTACTCACCTCCACTGTCTTACTGCAAATGAACATACAGCTGAGCAGAAAAGGACATCAAGCATCACTTCTTAAAACCATTCACATTAATTCAGAAGCCTCTCGGCAGAAATACTGCATAACAATGCACTGCGGTGTCTCCTTGACACCAATGTGAGTGTGAGCTGTCAATCAGCCCTGCTAACACTGGGTTACAGATGAGAGATGTGTGGCCCCCTGTAGGAGGTGCTGTCAGGTTGATGTGATCTTGTTGTCAGTGCTGTGGATGGGATGTCCAGAAGCTCTGGAGCAGAGACCACAGGTAGAATGGCTGGATAGCGCTATCGAGCAACAAGTCTCCAATTCTAGCTCAAAATGTGATTCAGTCTTCACTGTAGTGGGAATTTACATATTACAGTTATTGTTGCAGGAGCATATCTTCTCATTTATTCGAGAAAATGCAGATCCATGTACAGGCACTCTTAGGCCCTTAAAACTTCCAGGCTAATTGGACAGTTATTGGCCAGAACAAGCCGCAAAGTGGATAAGATTTTGTGCTGATAGTCCAAAATCTGGTTCTGTGAGGCATGTGCTCGGCTAAAACAGGCATAACTCTGTCAGCTCTGCTTTTACTTTGAGGGAATATTGCAGTTGATGGAATGGTGCAGACCTATGCCATGAACCCACATGGACAACTGTAGAGATAATAATTTCACATGATCCCTCTGACAATAAGAATGAAAGGCAGCGAGTGAAAAAAAAAAAGGTCTTGAGGGTCTCCATCACCCCCTATGATGAATGATCTCCCTGACAGAACGTGCAGTCAAAGTCCACCGGTCCGCCACCTGAGATACTGTGGTATTGATTTCCGTGTAGACATTCAGCGTGAACCTCTGAGCTCTGGGCCCTTTGATAAAAGCTTTCATCCATAACGGCAACCGTGCGGGTAAACCGTCTGAGACACGAAGTCTGGTACAAGCTGTTTTTTTTAGAGTGATACCAATGCCTTCACTATGCCCTCTCACATTACAGTCAATGCCACCATTGTTATTGATCTCCCGGCATTTAGTTTGTTGTGTTCCAGCACCCTTGGTGTGACCTGTTATTTCCCATCACTAGAGACATCTTTCACTGTTTCTGATGTCACATATCACATTCTCAAAAGACAACAATTTCATTGGAAATTGAAGGATGTTGTCAACACCAACAGTGTACTTGACACCCAGATTCTAAATGATTTACATTCAGGGCCTGTTTACACCTGGTCACTTCATGCGTTTTCTCTGATCGGATAGCTATCTGATTGTGAAAAGACTGGGGCCCTCATTTATCAAGAGTGCATAGAAAAGGTTCTATATTTTGTCCTACGAATGAAATTTAGAAAAATCCATATTTATCAAACGTGCACACGCGGTTCTTATGCACACCAGTAAGCAGAGGCGGACAAAGTAAACAACTCCATTACTTAAGTGAAAGTACAGATACTGCTGGTCAAATATTACTCCATTACAAGTAAAAGTTGTAAAGACAGATTTTTACTTAAGTAAAAGTACAGAAGTACTTGCTTTTAAAAGTAATTAAGTACCAAAAGTAAATTTCCTTATTTATGTCAATGCACTGTTTTATTGTTGTTGTATGTAATACTTGCAATACCTCTGAAGCAACTTACAATACATTACACCTACTGAATACACTGATTAGCTTGTAGTATATTTGGAATAAAGAGCTTTTAGAACATTAAAAACCTATGGGGGAAAAACAAAAAAAATAATTATTATTTAACACCCCTACCCACCCCCACAAAAGCAGGATGGTAGTGATCTCACACAGCTCTGGACACATCTATGTGTAGCCATTCATCCACATTTGAACAGAGTGGACAGTGAAATTGCTGTAAACAAGACTGATAAGGAAGAAAAAAAAATCAAACCTGCTTAAAAAACCCAGCAACACAACTGTAGCGTCCTCACCGAAGTCATGGCAAAGAAAGCAGTACCGACTGAGAAGCCATTCTGTGCTCTCATTAAACAGATCAGCGCGTTCTCTGCGCAGCTCATGGTTTGCCAAATCTTCCAGCAAAGCGAGATCAGCCATGACCATATAGCTACATTTCAAATCGACTTCCCAAATGTCTTTTATAGCCTTTCACACTAATTGTGCAAATGTTTAGCGTGAAATATGAAATTATTAATTGAGTATTTGCCATTTGCAGCGGCACTTTCTTTTTGTAGTATCGCCATTCTACCTCTAGATTCTCTGCGTAAGCATGCTCAGAGTTGTGCTTATTCCTACGTATAAGTACAAGTTGGTAGATCCCACACTTTGCGTGAAACTGTTCTTACGCACTTATTACGCACACATCTGTGCATACGCACTGTTGATAAATGAGGGCCCGGGTGTAAATGCCCTTCGAAATGCTTTTGTGATTGATTTATATTTGATCGCTCAAACCACTTCTGGAGGTGGTCTGGGACGCATTCCAGACGAAACTGGACAAGTGTAAATGCATCTGGTTGTTGAAACCACATATGGAAATTTTACTCCTCCCAAAATGTTAAATGAACGTATGTGAGAGTGTGTTATAGGCTCTATGGAATAGTTGAGTATCTCTTTAGCAAGCAGATGCGCAAATTAGCTTATGATGAATAAAATGCAGCCCATATCTGTTGCTTTCCTTGACGTTAAATTTGCATATAGCGTGGGAATTGAAGATCGGATTTATATCCGTTTTGTGGAGACACATTTATGTGGCCAAGTGGAACCATTTTAACAAATCAGATAGCTATCCGATCAGAAAAAAACGCAAAAATGTTTTATGAATTATTTAAAAAAATAAAATGGATTATTTAGCATATCTTGCATGTCAATAATATTTAAATTGTAAACATCTGAACATATGTACAACTGCATTTACTAAGCTGTAGAATAGTTACATCATTACATCATTTGCTCACCAATGGATCCTCTGCAGTGAATAGGTGCTGTCAGAATGAGAGTCCAAACAGCTGATAAAAACATCACAATAATCCATAAGATTATTATTGTGGATTATGGATGGATCCCTGTTAGTGCTGATAACCTCGTGGGATATATAGTGCCATTGCACTTCAAGTCCAAATTTTGCTTCCTGTCTACATACTGTCCCATCATAATAAAGGCAAAAATGCCAAAAATAAATCTTTAAAAGGATAGGGATCCCTTCATTATATGGGGTCTTTGATATTAGACTAATTGAAAACCCCTGCATTAGAATATGCAGCTGTAAATCTTCTACGGTTGAGCTGCAGAATAGGCCTTCCTCATGAATTGTATTTAATGTTTAGTGAACACTTTTCTTCTTTGAAAAGAATGTTCACCACTCCTCTCTCTATGTGCTGTATGTCTGGCCCCAGGGAAGCAAAAAGCACTTTGTTAAGGTGTGCACCGCGCCTTAGTAGAGAGAGAACTCATTTATAGGCTACACTCTGAGCTTGTTCCACTTTATTAGGACACAGCCAAGTCACCGAAGGGGCTGGAGAGTGTGGTCAGACTAGCAGAATGTTCTGTGAAAAGAGCTTCTTCCATGAATAACTCCCAGGAGCTTTTCCTATAAGAAAAACAACGGACCCTTAAACCCTTATCACCTCTGTAATAGAGGGAAGCAGACTTTTCCATTACATCAAAACAAGAGGGTTTGCATTATTACAGTTATAGGAACACTGTATGACTGCAGTCAGCTGCTAGGCAAAGATGAGTACCATTAACATCAAACAGTGCTGATAACTGCAGTAATGCACATTCACAAAATGCTTTTATGATACACGCCTTCATTCCACACAGCATATGTTCACAGTGGAGTTTCCAATTGCAAATCTATCTAGACTAGCAAATTCTTTCCATCTATCAACACGTTATTATGGAATCCAGAGAAGCGCTGCACTGCGTGGTTGTATATAGCCTATACTGTAGAATATATATGAATATCTTTGGTCAGTTCATATATCAATGTATGCCTGTGATTTAATAAAAGACAAAAGAAATATATATATATTTTTAATTCTTTCTCCTATCCCATCTTAATATGCAGAAACTAACTTAAGTAAAGCACTATTTTGACTGGATTTGGTCTTCCGAATGTCTTCCATTTGTGGAATTAACATCATTTGACCCTTGTAGAAAATTTCAGGACGAGATTTCAAAATAAAAAATGAATAATAATAATAATAATAATAATAATAAATAAATTTCCATTTTATTTAATGTTTTAATTTATTTTTTAATTATTTAATTATTACAGGATGAGATTATTAAAAATGTTAAACTGTTGTTATTATTAACAAATAATAATAATAATAATGTAAGATGAGATTATAAAAAATATATATATATATATTATTATTACTATTATTATTGATGTTATTGTTATTATTGGCAGCGGAACAAGACATTTAGCTTCAGTTATCATTTTTAAACATAAAGATAAATTACAAGAATTTTGAAAACATAACTTCAATCGGAGACAATACTATTTGAATGGGAAGAGTAATTTGTAGGTAATTTGCTCTATACTTTTTTAACATGTTAAATTCAGACAGGATTAAAATCAAAATGTACACGTGTAATATGAGAACCAGATCCATATGGTTTACACCGACCATCTGCAGATGGGGGAAGTGTTCAGAAAACCTGTTTGAAAACAATCATTATTTTATCTTTATAAACTTCAGCTTTAAAAAAAAAGACCCAGAGCATGTTGTTTCTTTATCATTTGTCTTATAATTAAGTTTTCTTTAACTGTCATCAACTACCATGTGTATGAAAAAAACACATCACACATATTTCCAAACAAAACTCTCTTAAACTGCTAGAAATTGTCTTGGATCCGGCTGCTCGCGTTCCTCTGTCAGCCTGTGCTGAACACTTGCACAATGTCTCTGATATTTAGAAACCTACGAATGCAGCATATTCTAAGCTCTGTCACTGACGCAGCGGGAACACACTTTCAGCTAATTAGAATCTGAAGATTGCACATTGTCTGACACCCAAACCAGTTCACAGATGGAAGGGAGGAAATTTCTAGAACTCGGGAGAGGGAATGCTGGGGCCAATGGTCCCTGACGACAACGATACAATAAGAAAAAAAGATTAATTATTATCTTGATTTGATGTGATTACAGTATTGATTAATATGCAATCAATCAAAAACAGCTTTAGTAGTTCAGTGATCAGCCAGGGTTTGAATGGTGCCACTGTGATCTCGGTTACATAAAACAGCTTCATTTCTTTTAAATATATCCTTCCGCATTCAATTTGCA
Organism: Sinocyclocheilus rhinocerous; assembly: GCF_001515625.1. NCBI lineage: Eukaryota > Metazoa > Chordata > Actinopteri > Cypriniformes > Cyprinidae > Sinocyclocheilus > Sinocyclocheilus rhinocerous. The sequence goes on from NW_015631496.1 coordinate 109,338, forward strand.
GAGATAAACCCATTATTGTTTGTATACCAAGTCAATAATCTCTAAATATAGAGGCGGTTCGTGTCCTCAGGTGGCATGTTCACAAGGGAATATTTGGCAGAAGAGGAAATGGTGTCTAAGAGACTTTTCTCTCTCTGCATCAAAGTCTTCAGCAAAACTGTTTGAACTGCACTTGGAAGTTATCACATCCCTGCTGTCAAACACATCGTGACGGACCACTGCCTCCATCTGGCTCAGATGTGTTGAATTAGAATAATTTTCTCCAACATAATTTGATAAACTTCTGTAAAAAAAAAAAACACTTTCTTAAGCATTTTTTTTTTTTATCTTCATTGTTCTTCACCACAATCTGTTCCTTCTTAACGACAGCAGGTACTGTAGTACTGGGACAATATTCACTCTGAACATTTACACTATGATGTAAGACATTAAGAAGACACACCTGCTGATTATTACACCAGAATTTGCATATATCTCCAAACTTACATTCTCCACTACATCCATTTGTCTCTGTCTAATAGGCACTTCTACATGTCATTTTAAAGCGAGTCTCTCGTCTGCATTCGTCTAATTTAGTCAGGCCGTCTGATTTAAGAAGAAGCTGGGTGTCCTTTTACTCACCCCCTGAGAGACACTTAACAGATCAGTCTCTGCTGAAGTTCAGCCTAATTGTGTGTTTTTCACTTGAACTCTTTTTAGCGCCGGGTCGTAGGATAAGACGGGACGGGGATGAGGAAGTGCGAAAGGGGGGTATAAGTCTTTCTTTGATAGCTGAGTTTCCCCCAGTGACTGCGAGAGTGGCAGAGAGGAAGCCTGCTGAAGCCCGGAAGCCTTTAGGTTCAGACATGAGAAGATGACTTCTGAAGATACTTTCAGGATCCTTATCAGGACAAGAGTTGGTTAATGTACTCACTCTTGCAGTTCTGTCATAAAGGTCAGCTGCGGTGTTCAATACAGTGCTGTAAAAGTATTCTGGTACGTATTACAGAATATCAAATCAAGTGGCATCTGCAATGTTTAGTTGAAATATTTGAAACTAAATATATTAATTATGTATATATTAAAACACTATATATTTTAAAGACAGACAATTTGAATATATGAAAGTTGAATATATATTAATTTAAATAATTGAATATAAAATATATCAATCATTTATATATTAAAAATAGAACATATTTTTATATTAAACATTTTCATGTATTTTTAAAAAAATATTAAATATATTTTTCTTTAAACTGTATACTACTTTAATATAAAATAACTAATTTAATCATTTAAAATGTATTTAATGAATAAATATTTTTAGATATTTTTAATTATTAAATATATTTTTCTTTAAAATATATAATCTTTTAATATATAAATAACTAATATAATATGTGACCCTGGACCACAAAACCACTCATCAGTTTTTTTAAAAACTGAATAAATAAGATTTCCATTGATGTATGGTTTGTTAGGATAGGACAATATTTGGCCGAGATACAACTATTTGAAAATCTGGAATCTGAGGGTGCAAAAAAATAAAAATATTGAGAAAATCGCCTTTAAATTTGTCCAAATGAAGTTCTTAGCAATGCATATTACTAATCAAAAATTAAGTTTTGATATATTTATGGTAGGAAATTTACAAAATATCTTCATGGAACATGATCTTTACCTAATATCCTAATGATTTTTGGCATAAAAGAAAAATCGATAATTTTGACCCATACAATATATTGTTGGCTATTGCTACAAATATACGTGTGCTACTTATGACTGGTTTTGTGGTCCAGGGTCACAAATATATTATACTATATTTTTATATTATATATTTTTATATGATATAATTATAATATAGATTAATGTATACGGTATATTTTATATGCATTTTTTCTTCGTTGGATATTTTCTATCAAATACAAAGACATTCATTTTTAAATGTGGCTTAAGTTCTAAATATTTTTGTCACTGTAATTGTACAAAATGCCCTATTTATTTTCAACATGTACATGAATCTAATTATGTCCAGTGGGTCTCACTTATTATGAATATTGTTGGACTGGACATAATTAGATTTGTGCCAAACATTTATGATATAAACTCAACTTAATACTATCACATTTTTAAAATATTGCATTTTAATAAAATATGCAACCTTAAGGCCTTGTCCTTGGGAGGAAGTGAGAGAAATAGCTCATTATAATGCCAGAAAGCCAAAGTGTGCTGTGATAAATAGTGAAAATATGTTTCTTTTGGTTGCCTGTACCACTGCAGATTAAATTAGATTAAATGATGAAGTATTAAAGCTCCTGTTTACTGAGAATTAATGCGAAAGAGGTCAGAGATACACTGCGACAAGGCAGCAAAATGTATTACCAGACAAACGGACAAGATCACCTTCATGGCACCGTGCACATTACTATGACATGCAAAAGCGTTACCTGCTCATGGGTGACAACAGCAGAAGGAATTCTCTCAGCAAGGTACGAAAAACAAGCTCGTATTAAGTCAATATGCAAACACATTTTAACAAACACAGGCAGATGTAATTTAGCTGATTTCTTCATCTTGGTTTCTCATTGACTTCATATGAATTCATATTGATTTCTTCTTTGTGCTCCTACAAGCTGTGCGTCGTTCTCTAGGCCTTTATGTCCAAAAGGAACTTCATGCAGCTCAGAGTCATGCTGAGGGCCAGACGTAATGACCTATTCATGTCCGCCGGCTATTTGCTCAGTAACTGGGCACAATTGGTGGGCGGATGAAATAATTCAGGAGGAGAAAGAATATTGTAGGGCATTTGTCTGGTGTATTAATTAATCATTTGTTCTCAGCTGTGACTGCAGCGAGGGAGATTCAGTGGAAGCATTTCTCATCTCTGTGGGAGTCTGATTGCAGCTCATCGCTGAATAGATTCACTTATTGAGTAGATTTGGCTTGAATTTGTCGAGCGGATTTAGTGCCATGCGACTTTCTGTTGTAATCATGGCGCGAGTTTCATACGGCGCTGCAGCCTCCTATAGTTGGACCACAAAAGCACTGTAATGCCTGTAAAATAAGTCCAATGTCACACATGGCTTATCTTTAATGGCATGTATAAAGCTGAATGGGTAACCATCCACATCATTGAAAAGGTCACTCTTATGGGAAGGGCTGCGCACCACACACAGGCTAATGAAACAGCTAATATTGTGGATGGGTGTAGATTTCATCATTTCATGGGTTATGGGCAGGGAAGCACTGCTGGAGAACTTTATTGTGACAAACATTTGATATCAGATTCAGTAACACACCTACATTATCTAAATCAGAATGTTACAGCAACTCTTAAAGGGACAGTTCACCAGAAAATTAAATTTTTTTTGCAAACATTCTTAAAGCAAGAGCTAACAACAAAATGAAAATTCTGTCATCGGTTACTCACCCTCTTGTCATTACAAACCTGTACGACATAGTTTTTTCTGTGAAACCTCAAAGTATTTTTTTGTTTTTTTTACAATGAACAAGGTGGTCCAGTGTTGTTTTGGACCCCATTGACTTGCATGGATTGCATAGATGGAAAAATGTCAAAACATTCTTAACCCATCTTCTTAATACATCTTTTGTGTTCCACAGAAGAAAGAAAGCCAGACTGGTTTGGAATAGTGTGAGGGTGGAATTTGGAATCACTGAGGGTGCTTCTTAAATTAGTGAGGGTGCTCTAACCTTAATATAGTGGCATCCGTTTGTGGGGCCACATTTATTAAGCGTGCGTACACTCAGATTTGATCTTAGAGTGTGTGTACTCTTAAATCCACGCCAACACTCATATTTGTAAAAACTGCCTTTGACGTGGAAAAGTGCTTAGCGTCACATCAGGGTCTGAGCAGACGTACACACTTTTTCTTGTCGGAGTACTGTAGGTTTTTGAAAATGTAGGCTGTTTTTGCAGCTCACTCTTCTAATTAAAGAATTTGGACGTGACTGGTGATCTTTTATATGTTAATGACATTACTTAGGAGTCGTTTACAAGGCAGAGAGCTGAAACCATTCAGTTGCGCACAAGTTCAAGTTCATTTGCGATTCATTCATGTGAACGCATATTTGAGAGATGATCGTAAGATCAAATTTAGAATGGTCTCTGCGCGACATTTTATAAATAAGGCCCAGAATCACTAAAAAGCTGTCACTCATCTTAGTTCATAGCAATCTCACAAAGATACATTATAATCAATGAAGTCCTCTACGCTGCAAAACGAATCTCAACAACATCGCATCTACACTTTGTTATAATCAGGTGATTCGTGCTGAACACAACACCTCAACAAAAACTCAGGCGATTTGAGCGGTGAGTGGATTCTAACTGAAATGCCTCTGATTCAAGAAATCAACAGATACAGTATGTCTGTAATTGACTACATAACTCAACTCAGCAAAAACACGTTGAACTAGAAATCAGTCTCCAGAGCGCAAACCATAATGCACTGGATAGTTTGCCAAATCTGCAATAAAATGCCATTATTACAGCTTTAACTGAGGGTGGTATTGATTTCATTAAATTTTTCATTCATCTAGCACCCCCGTAGAACCGGGCCTGGTGAGGGTGAGTAAATGATGACAGGTTTTCATTTTAGGTTGAACTGTCCCTTTAAGAAGTAATTGCAAAATAATAATGATGCACTTCATATAATAATATGGCAACAGTACTTTAGTCACAATGCTTTAATCATCATGAAAACAGACGTTTCGACAAGCAAGTTGCATTAGATGCCCACAATACACTCAAATGGCAAGGATCATTTGAGCGATTGCATTGCAGTCTGCCTCCTACCGCCTGTGTCTTTAAGAGCCGCCTTTTCCTTTTTTGTATTTTGGGCATGTGATTGTTACTAAATATTTACTGCACTCAACACCCCCCTAAAGAGTTCAGACTCAGAGAGTGAAATCACACCAATTTCCGACGCGAGAGGGGCTATTTTTTGCCTTTGAAGCGTTTTCCAGCCCCTGACTATGCACCATCCTGTTGAGACGTGCCCAAAAATACACTTCTGCCAGTGTCCAGGCAGCACTGTAGCATATGCGACGCGGCTGGCCTGCAGTGCCCCCCTGCAGAGATGCCTGCGCTCACATCATTGTCTTAAATACAAAACTGGCACACTCGACGGGCAGTCACCACATAATACCCCCTCTATCCTCTCCGCCAACACAAACAGACATTTATATCTGAGGGACAGGATAAAAACACAGAGAGCAGCACGTTTTCTGCCATGGTGCATGCGAGGAGCGGCGTGGAACACTTTTACTCCCACACAAAGGTCACAGACTGATTCAGTGTCCTCTGTTTTGATAGTTATCTCAGCAAGGATTAAGGGAAATGGTCTGTCTGATTGGATCTTGAGCTGAAGCTAATACTGCTCTCGCTCGCTGTTTGCGATATTGGGGAAGATTATAACCTGTGAGGGTGTCAAACAGCGCAAAGTACAATGCATACTTCTCCCCAGCGGTGGACGAATTAATGCAGCGCCTGGAAGGTATATTTGTGTAAATGGGAATATAAGAGCCATTCCTAAATGAAATACCTGTAAACATTTCCTTCTTTGCATTTTGTAAGCTTTAAGCAGGGTCTAATGAAGGCAAAATTATGCCTACACAAATATGATAAACGAGCTCTTATGGAGCTCTATCTCTACTGTGGCTCTGCCCCAAATGGCACCCTTGCTGTTCTCCTAAGAATTCACACTTTGGGGGTGAATGTGTGCACTATTCTGTAACCAACTATGACAAATGGACACCTTACGACCGATCTTCACAGGCATCAAATGTGACATTTGGGTCTGGGCATATAAGTATAGCAATGCTACTAACTTAACTACAGTTACATCACTGTTTTTATAACCATTAAATGATGACTGTAGCTTATCAGCTGAGAAAATAATAAAATGAGTGCGACTAGAATGTCTAGTGCTGGATGGTTGAAGTTAAAATTATATAAAAAAGTATTCATTTGAATCATCACTCATCTGTGTTTCTGAAATTCCCAACGAGGCACTTGGCATATTATTTTCTTCTAGCTAAATAAATATGGTTAAATACAAATAAAAATTGGTTAAATACAGCTGATTTTGATTCAGTTAATATATTACATTTGATGAAGTCACCCTAACTGGTATTGTTGTCGATAAATACTGGTTTTACACCAGCAATGCAAAGGTCATGGGTACAGTTCCCAGGGAATGCCTGAATTAGGAAATAAATAAAAAATAAATAAATAACTAATAAAAAATGTATAGTTTGAATGCAATGTAAGTTTCTTTGGATAAAAGTGTTTGTCTAAATCCTGGGTGCACACTACACAATTTTGTCCACAATTTGGCCATCTGAGATCGATTTTGTAAATCCTAAATTATTTATTTGATCCTAGGCTAAAATCTGCTAATTTTACATCTAATAAAATTCTGCCAGTGTCAGAAGGTGACTGCATCGTGTTTTGGGGTTAACAGAAATGTACCATAAATTACTGGATAATGTCCTATAAGAACATTTGCAGTAAATTTACATTTCATTTCATTTTTTTTACAATGCATGCTGCAACAACAACAGACCACAGCTTGCTCCAGACAGATCATCTTCATTTTTACATTTTTCTTTTCAAGACAATTCATGATCAAAATAATGCTAGCCACTATGCCAATTCCAAGCTTGAATGCGGCTCACCGTCACCAAACATGTCACAAATTGATGGTGCAAAACTCTGGACGAGTCTTCTCGCGTATGTCCGTTTTTTAATGAGTCTTGACAGTCATACAGTCTGACACTAATGACAACTGAGATCCCACAGTGTGACATGGCATACAGCTGGATCATGTTCATACAGTCATGTAGACTATAGTAACTTGTACCGTGCTCCTGACTGCATGAATGTAGATGTATTTTATTTACTTTAAAAGATACTGGCTGCTTAAATAGCTTCAATACTGAGTTACTTTTTGTTAGTAGCTTGCAGTGTAGCTAAAACTACTTTTTCAAAAGGATGGCTTGACTACTTTAAGTGTAGACTGTAGCTTGCCAAGCTACAATCTCAAAGTAGTTTCCCCAACACTGTTATGGACTCTCATTCCCTACCAGTCAGTATCTTGTCAGTCATTCTGTTAGGCAGTATATATCAGCATATCAGATCGCAGTGTAGATCAACAGGGTCTCACTGTAAAAAAAAAAGTGTCAGATGACTCACAATCCCCCTGCAGCGTTTGGTTTCTCTGCTGATGCCTCTCTATCACCTGATTTTATGATTCACACTCAGCAGAGATGCAGGCCTCCAATTACACACATGCAGCACTTCTAAGTGAAGCATACTTACTGAGACGCTGCATCAAAATTAAATTTTTGTTACTCACAAAATCAACACTGCCCCATAAATGAATTTTCGGAAAAAAATTCACTGCATAATAATAGACCGCAGATGCATCCTTTATGGCTGAAACGGCTCCTATACTCTACAGAGATTTGTTACACTAGAATAATAAGAGTAAGAAGAATGGAACGTCTGTCTGATCTTACGACGTAATACATTATTTTCCACTTTTTCGCCAGGGCCGCAGGATGCATGCAGGAACCAGAGAAGGGGAGGCATGGGGCGGATGGTCTTAAAGGGGTCATATGATGCTATTTTAAAGATCATTATTTTGTGTATTTGGTGTAACAGTATATGTTGACATGCTTTAATGTAAAAAAAACACATTATTTTTCAAATACTGTACATTATTGTAGGTCCTCTATGCCCCGCCTCTCTCAAACACGTCGTTTTCAACAAAGCCCCCTCCTTTGACATTTTTTTTAGAAATAGCCTTTGTGCACAGCCAGCCTTGTACTCTTCTAGGTTAAAAAAACTGTCGTCCATAAAATGCGTTGCACAAATTCGAACATCTGGGTTGTGCTGTTCTGTTGTAAATAAATCTTAACCAATGATTCCTAATTGCATCTACTTGCTAGTGCTTTTGCTTTCGCACTGAAACACAGCGGCTCCCTAACATGGCTGCATCAACACGACTGCTGTTCCTGAAACCATGCCTTCTTTCTTTGCGTGCACATTTGGGCGGCATTATGCTAATATTTCCACATAGTGACGTAGGTATGTGGGGGCGTGTTAGAACAAGCCGTTTTAGGTAGGCGTGGCTGACTCTTAACTTTTATAAAGAATATCTCTTTGGATTTGAGACTTTAGTCTTTGCAACTTTACAGATCTTCTTTATGCACCAAGAGCTTGTAACACTCCAAAGAGAAAGGAAAAATTGAAATCGCATCATATGACCCCTTTAAAATAACTGAGTTATGAAAGTCTAATTCAAAGAGCCTCCCCTTCACGTCAGGCTAATCTGCGACTTCTGCATGTGGAGGGGGGAGCGTGGAGGTGCATTGTTCAGATGAAGATTGACAAGTGCAAGCCGAGAGAAAAGATCAAAGACCTCGACTGATGAGGCTCACGCAGCCTTTGTGTTTTTGTCTAGACGGGAAAACTGTTGCCTAAGCATGTTGTAAGCAAGGGCATCAAGATTAAAACATTACGTCATAGTTTATGAGGTGAAGTATTACAGTTACAAGGTGATCTTGATGACATTTCACTATACAAATAATTTATTTAAATGATTTCATTCATGTTTCCTTGTACTGTCAAATAAAACAATAACATAATGTATGAATCAGCACTCAAGGTTTGAAAACACTAATGATATCGATTTCACTTGCATTTTATGCACGTTCATGACTACAGAATGTACTTCATGAATAGTTGAGAAGTAAACTTTTCAAGTAATGCAGTACATACTTCAAAAGTACACTATTTCAGACACAAAGAGTGACTGACATTTCAGATCTCACTTCACTTTTTTGTACAGTTTTTCATGAAAGAAAGAAAGAAAGAAAGAAAGAAAAAATAAAAAATAAAAAAATTTGATCACCATGCTTTTACTATATATATGTATATATATATATATACTATATATATACAGTTTTCAGTGTCGCATGATCCTTCAGAAATCATTATAATATCATGATTTATGCTTAGTTATTATTAATTACTTTTGATGCCTGATTATTAACAATATTTCTTATTAATAATCAATGTTGAAAACTGCGATACTTTTTCAAGTTTATAGAATTATTTTGTAACATTATGAATGTCTTTATCATCACATTTGATCAATTTAATGTGTCTTTGCTATTTTTAATTTCTTTCAAACCTTACCCCAAACTTTTAAATGGTATCACAGGTCCACAAAAATATTAATCAGCACAACTGTTTACAACATTGATAATAATAAGAGATGTTTCTTAAGCATGAAATCAGCATATCTATTTTAGAATTATACTGTATTAATTTTATTCTAAAAGTAATTCTAAAATTACAGTACAAAAAATTGCATATACTCTCTCAATGTAGTCAAAACACAGCATGCAGAATAATTTTTTTAATTAGTTAAAAAAAAGTTTTAATACTTAGCAGCATCTCACACCACAGGACAACTTCCAGAACTAATGTCATCTTCTCACCCATAATCAAATCTTTAAAGCTCATATTTCCTAATTCAGCACTGTATCTGAGCATTGAAACGTACAATTACAGCAGGAATGAAGAGCAGGAAAACTAGTGCTTCCCTGTAAACTAGTCCAGCACAACAGCTCTCTCAGGCTTGTTCATCAGCCAGAAGCTACTGGACTTATCTCAGCTCGAGCGCTGAAGAAAGAGGATCGCTTCCTGACAAGCCTGCTGAAGATAAAATTATCATATTTCACACCCATGTCTCTCACAATCTGGCAAGCAGAGAGCAGGTGGTTTGCTCTCAGGGGAATTGTGCCTGATGCACAGCACTATATCACCAAGACACATCTATCAAATCCCTCTCTGCCTGGAGAGAAATGTTACAAGTGTGCCATTGTAGTCAAGTTTCATGAGACTTATCTAAATCTACATGTCAAGAAGTGTTGACAAATTCTTATGGAACAATTTGGTTTTACAGCATGCAGAAAGACATAAAAATCAGTTTGATTGATGGCATATAGTTGATGTAAAAAACGGGCACATTCAAATTTCTGAAATCTACTTTCTCTAAGCTGTCATCATTTGAGGAGGGTAAAGGTTAAGTATCATTTTTAAATATGTCTGCACATCTAACTTATGGCACATAAACAGATGGAATTTCAAATGTGCTTTTTTACCCTGCCTTCAATAAACCTTTGCACTGCAAAAAACAACGTTTTTTCTTAAACAGATATACTACAGCTGAACAGCGTGACAGCAGCAACTTTTTTACCTAGGTTTAATCAGCTATGTTCAATCAAAAACCTGCTGTCAGAAAAAAATTAATATTGTACCTTTTCCCTCTCATCTCCCTTAATAAATGATGCTTATACCAGCTGTTGGTTCAAAATAATTCTGCCTCCCTGACTCTGAATGTGTGAGTCTCGCTTTGGTGAGAAAACACAGACAGATCTAGAGCTGATCTACAGTTAGACATCATGTTGAATAAATGTTCAAGACCTCTCTATAAATAAAATGTGTTTATTTTAAGCCCTTTTACTTTCACAACCAGAGAAATACTTTCTATGTGCTATAGCATCTTCAGTTATAGAATAAAAACTATTTTATGCCAGATGATATTATCCAAGCTAAGGGGAAACATTCTCAGAATGTTCTGGCAAGGTTCTCTCAAAGTTATGAACAAATGTTTTCCAGTTACAGAATGTTTGGTAAAGTTATGTGGTCTTATAACCTTATAAAAACATTATAAGCACGTTATATAGCACCAAAAAATTATTTATACATCAATCATGGAATGTTTTTCGGAAACATTTTAGGTGGTCTGTTTTTTCAAAAATTGCTACTTGCTACTATCATAAATTTGAACATTTCCTTAATGGGATAGTTCACCCAAAAATTAAAGGGATCATATGATGCAATTTCAAGTTTTCCTTTCTCTTTGGAGTGTTACAAGCTGTAAACTTCTCGCTGTAGTATTGTTGCCGCCGCCTCCATGACATGGAGATGCTGTGTGTTTCGTTGCGAAAGCGAAACTACTTTGTTTGGCCTTCCAAAAGAGGACACAACTAGAAATCAGTGGTTAAGTTGTATTTACAACACTGTTCCAGAACAGTTCAACCCAAATATTCAGCTGTGAGCAACGCTTTTTACAGAGGACTTCTGCTAGCTGACATACGCACATTCACTAGAGAGTGGCTTTCCAGCGGATGACGTAGGACGTAGCTGTAGCATAAGCTCTGGTGAGAATATGCTAGTCTCACGAGAACCAAGTTTTGTTTTAATTAATCGTAATAATATAATATAATATAAAAAAATAATGAGGCTTTGCTCATTACAGGCACTGGGACTGTTGCATCGTCATCACTGATATATATATATATATACTTTCATATGTGTCAAGTGAGTCATATATTTTTCTCTGACTCTAAAGTTTTGACAAGCCAAAGGAAATACTGGCTAAATAGATACCGACATCACACAGAGATTGCCTTCCCAGGAAATATTAGAAATTTCAGCACACTCCCACAGAATTTCCATACCCACTTGACAAGTGACATCCATCAGTTGTGCCTCAGTGCGGCGTAGACCCAAAACAACGCTGCAATTACTGCTCAGACCAATGCACAAAATAATTAGGGGGAAATATGTTATTCTCTGACATCATTTTACTTCATTCTCTTATTAAGCCTCATCCATCTTGAGAAGTCAAGACTGACTGTTTCCTTTTTGACAAACACCGGCTGAGGAACTGCACCAACCATCATTCTCAGGTTTGGACACATAAATGTGCCTCTTTCAGCAACAGGCTCATGGAGTATGCGAGCGCTTCATTGCTAGGATTAATTAGCTGAATTTGTATGACAATGGGGCTAGTGACATATGCTCCGCGGTTATGGCAGTAAGTGTTAATGAGCTTTGGTTCAACAGGCAGGGAATGTCGAGTCCATCTATAATGCTGCAGAACAAAGGCTGCACGCTGTCTAGACGCAGCGAAGGTTGGGTGTTTACATTTCTCATAAAAGACTGTGATCCTTAATCGTGTCTTTCTGACATATGGCGACACATTTTGCACAATGGCAGGATTTCTTGCTCGCATACTAAAGACGAATGTGTTGGCGAGCGGAATACATCAGGTCCATCTGTTGGACCACACAGCCTTTAGTTATGAGGTTACAGAAGACATGAATTTATCTGGCTACTTAAATGTAGTACTTTGTGGATGAGAGATTTGGATCAAGAACCTTTTTTCTTGACCCACAAAGAAACACTGTTAACCTCGAGTGGCTTTCTGTTATATTCTTAAGTAGGGCTTCATTTTTCCGGCCTGAAAGAATAAAGGTTTGGTGACTTATTAAATATTCAAAGTTGTCAAAAGTTCAGGCCAGAAGGAAGGAGCTTCGAGAGGCAATGAGTAACGATAATCACCAAAGCCATTTCCAGACAAATACATGCACATAATAATAAGACACTCAAGGGTGGATCAGCTATAAATAGAGCATCAACTGCAGATTGATTTGAGATAGGAGCTCTGGATCTGATTCAGCTGATAACTTCTTGGCAAAAACGCACGTCTTTTCCTCTGGTATTCACGACTGACTCGGTAGATATGTGCTCTAATTTAAAAATCTCATAGAATTTAGTCAAAAGCAGCTGGACTATATAATGAGTTGGTCTAGACACGCTTAATCACACTTGCCCACCAGTGCAGGACCACAGTGTACATTTCTATGTCATTACATACATTATAAATGGAATTTGAATTTTGGAAATTACTAATCACTGGATACTTCATTCAAGGTAGGAACGACATGAACACAGAATTTTCATTTTTGGTGAACTATCCCTTTAAGTTACCAAGCATAAAATGTCCCTACTACCTGTACTATCTGACAGATATCACTAAAATAGGTGTCTTGAGAAATCACACCGGTCTCTGTGACAGCTCTAGGCTCGGTAAACAAACCATGATACTATGATGATGGTTTTTCAGCAAATCAGAATAACTCTCTGCAAATCATTGTGTGGGGGTGTTTCTTCAACTACGGTCACTTTGGGACCTGTGGCCCTCTCTTAAAACTAAATTGCATCCTGACTGGAAATGATGCACAATAAATATGTTTTGTAATTTTTACGTCTCAAGTGATTTTTTTTTTTTTTTAATCACACATCGTATTTCATGTTTAATTTCAAGAATGTACACTGTTGTCTCCCTGGTAACCAACAAACAAAAAAACGTAAACAAATAAATACATAAAAAATAAAATAAAAATTCAATATTAGGGGGAAATTGTTCAGTGTTGTGGCAATGGCTTTTGTGCAATGGCAATGGCACAGCTGTGGGGCAGATGTAAATTTAAGAATGAATGAATGAATGAATAAATATTCTCCCTCAATGAATATTAAAATGATTTACAGTTATTTTACTCTAATAAAATTATGCTTTTAAATTCTAAAAATGTGTTAGCCTTGGGTCTATATTGGCTCCTTTTATAAAATCTATAAGGAAAACATCTGAAAACTGACAAAAGATGAAGACATGATGTTAAAAAAAGAGTTCATTCATATCATCAGTTTGATCTTTATATCTTTATATTAAAAAGTTGAAATCTGTTAGTTCTAGTATAAATGAACCCCTGGGACATGTGCTCACAGTTAACGTCCATGTACAGGGTTGCTGATGTCTGGCTAAAGCAAATGGCGGAAGTCCTTTACAGGAGCTTTAATGTTAGAATGCCAAAAATTGCTCCTACGCTCCTGGTTGGTGGTACATTAACAGCCGGTGCCATCCTGTTCCAGAAACCTCTGCATTACACCATTAAAGGCATTCAAAACCAGCCTGTTCTTTGGCTACTGTGACAAACAGTATCTGAAACTTTACCCAAGACCCTCTTTCTCTTATGCATTATTCACATCAATGACAATTTAAGACTGTTGTCTTCTATGTCATTTTAAGACTGTTGTCTTCTATTCATTTCTTTCCTGGGTATATTAATAAAAAAAATGGAGCTATGCCATCTAATTTAAAAATCCTTAAAAATCATAGAAAACCCATTTTCTGGGAAAATCCCATTAATGTTTAATTATTTTGTACTGTATATAAATGTACGGGATCAATGTGTTTACGTAAGCTGTCAGTGACAGATATCATATTGATCTGTCTCTTTTGTTTACTCTGGATGCTCCCCAGACTGCAATGGACCATTTGTTTATGTGCCGCTCGTTAAACTTGGCCTTCAGCCTGTTCTTAGAATACACACGAGCATCTACATGTGCGAGCAACACTAGAACAAAGCATGTGTGCGAATAAACAAACATCAAAAGGTCTGAAAATCTGCCACTCTGAAACATGATGGTGAGCGGTCGCTACAGAGCCGTAGCTGAAATTAGCTTGACTGTATTGCATTGGATGCACTAGCGTGCATCTTTGATTCTAAAGTCTGAGATTTTCTTGCTCTTTTTTTTGTTGTTGCTATGGTTGTTTGATGTTTGACCCCTGTTCCTTGGATCCAGACGTTTCTCTCCCTTCCCTGTCTGTAGCATAATTAGCATCAGGTTCTTTTTCCGTACTCTTTAGCTTTTGAAGCTTCTGCGTTTTTTCCCCCCAAAGACGGTGTGAAAGGCAGTCTGATCTTTCTTGATTGTTCCCTAGAGTTCTCTCAAAACGTGGAAAAACATGTCATTTGGCTGTCTATCAACAAACCTGCAGTATAAAATCAACCCAATTCAAGATTAAAACCCACATACATGATAGCAAACATAGTTAGTAACGTCTTTGATTGGAATTTAAAATGATGGCAACTCCACAGAGGATCCCACTGTATAAATTTCAAGTCACATTGTACAGATAACAGCTTATTAGCTCTGTTCAAATACTACTACATACTAACTAGCAGCACACTAACTAGAATGGAACCTCAAAAAGCATTTAAATAGCATCATACAAATAGAATCCTATAATAGAAAAGAAGGCATATTTCAGATGTTTGACTAAGACAGGTAGCATACATTTTTTTTTTTTTTTTTTGCCTGTCCAACTCAAATATGTTCAGATTTTGTAGTGTGAAAAGAATACATGAAATTGGACTTATCCACCTTATTTTTAATGTAATAGTGGGCATGAACCTTTTTAACTTGAATTTTCAAGGCTTCTGGTTTCAGCTGCCAGTTATTTTAGCATAGTAAAAATAGTCCTTTGTGCTACTTGATATTGCAGATTGGAATTTGGCCCTTGCAAGTTTGTGTTGTTACTGTGACAAATGTGGATGTGCTAGCAAAAGTAACTGCAGTCTGAACAGAAAAAAAATTTAGACCTGACTGTGGATATATCAAGAGGGTGAACTCATGTTACTATGAATGGGAGAAAGTAAAACTCGAAATATGGTGGAATAAGTCCCGCCCTTTAAATAAAAGAGCCAATACAAGGCTGGATCAACCTGAAATATAAGCTTTTTCAATTCTATTTGAGCATTCAAAACAACATTTAAGATGCTATCCATTTCAGATGTTATTGCTGATTTAAAATATCTTATTTAAAAGTGTGGCAAGCAGTTTTTGAGATACCAGATTTTACCCATTCATGTATAGGAGTTGGTCTTGGATGCCTGAAATAGCTGCCCGGAGGTGTTGCAAATATGGCTACCAAGTGAACTGACTTTCCTTGAAACGGACTTTGATATAACCGTCACTTTTATATAGCCTTCACTTTTCAAGTAAAGTAAAAATAAGCATTCTTAGCTTTCTGTAATGCAATGCTCCTATAAATTTTGGCCAAAAGGTATCTTGGTAGGCAGCAATTAAAGGGATGACTCAGCCAAAAAAATTACAATTTTGTCATCATTTATTTACTCACCCTCCACTTGTTCCAAACCTGTATGAATTTCTTTCTTCTGTTGAACACAAAAGAAGATATTTTGAAGAATGTTGGTAACCAACTAGTTGACTGTAGCCATAGACCACCATAATATGGAAAAAAAATGCTATTGAAATCAATGGCTGCTGTCAACTGTTTGGTTACCAACATTCATACAGGTCTGGAACAATCAGAGGGTGAGTGAATAATGACAGAATTTTCATTTTTGGGTGAACTATCCCTTTAAGTTGCCTACCTTTGCGAATAACCTTTGCAGGCACCTCACTAGGTTTTTGAACAGAGTTGTATAACGGAGACATCAGACGGTTTTCACTGCCTGCTTGGTTCTCTAAACTGGTGTCCAAATGTGAGGGAGGAAGACTGGCGGCAAAATCTGTGTTACCGTAGCTTTTGGACAGTGCGCCGCTGTTTTGAGTGAGATGGTGCCCGTGTGTGGTAAGGAGAAAGGGAAGTGACTCAACAGCTTCAGGCAGCTGGCAGAGGCATTTGGGGTGGTGAGGGCGAGGTCAGCCAGCATGGACGGATCTGACAGCAGGCAGTGCCAGCTTGGCATCTCAGGGGCTCGGAACACGCTGCCAGCACTCCCTACAGAAATACAGAGGGACCACTCTCCTCTGGGAGGGAGAAAGAGAGAGAAACAAAGAGAGGGGTAAGGTGAGGAATGTTTGTGTACGTGTGAGAGAAACAGCGAGACCAAGAGAGCGAGAGAAAACAGGAAGGAACGGAGGCCAAATCTGCTGCCCTAGAGTTTAGCACCACAGGC
Organism: Sinocyclocheilus rhinocerous; assembly: GCF_001515625.1. Taxonomy (NCBI): domain Eukaryota; kingdom Metazoa; phylum Chordata; class Actinopteri; order Cypriniformes; family Cyprinidae; genus Sinocyclocheilus; species Sinocyclocheilus rhinocerous. The sequence goes on from NW_015631496.1 coordinate 125,973, forward strand.
AATGGAAAGAGGGTAAAGACAAAAGAACAAACAAAGGCAAAACTGCAGAGCTGCATGGCTGCAGGTTGTTGACATTTAGCTGAGCTCAGTCCTGTATGTTTCCTCTCAGATAATGCATTGGCTTAAGCAATACTCTGGATCATCAAGCAAAGAGACAGATTATTCAGCTAAATCAAGTCTTTCTGAATAAATTAATGTCTGACGGATGCCTTTATTTGCTGCTTAAATACAATTTGCTTTGGCACAGCAGTTTTGAATCTTATACACTCATCCATATGTGATGCTAAAGATCTGGGAAGAACTACAGCAAATTAAAGAATGTCAGGAGCAAATGGGGAAATGCCACTCAAGGGCTGTGGGTTGAAGAGAATATTATCATACATTTCTGATGACTTAAACGCTACTAAACTCAAAATATATTTGATTTATTGCAGTTACATTTAAATACAATGTATGTCTCTTTTACGTACCATAAAAGCGTGTATTAAATGGATCATACTAAACTGTATTAAAACACATTGTATTAAATGGATCCTCTACAAGTTTTGTTACATAATTTATTTAATCTCCTAACCCCTCTTATAATATTAGCCAATAGTTTCCTGCACCAAAATAATCACATTTTGATTGCCAATCAACCTATTCTTTCTTCTGTGTTTCTCAAATGAAGATATTTTGAAAGAACTCTGTGTTTTTATACAGTATTCGTTTATTTAGTCCTGAATATTTCTGAATAAGACAGCATCAGCTTAGTTACAGTAAATGGTCTGGGTAGGCTGGGGTGTGAGTTTTAAAAAGTTAGACTTTGTCTATATATACTTGTAATGAACGAAAAGAGCAAGGGGAATCTGGCTTTCCATGCTTTGACCCCTGCGCATGATACAGTACATTTTAGTTAATTAGGCAAAAGTCCAGCCTCACTCTACTGGAGTCTCAGTGGAATTTTGCTGCTTGGTCAGTTTAGTGAAATAAAAGTATGCTAACATCACAACTTCATTTCATTGCATGCAAATTCAAATAATCAGCACTCCCTACAGAAATACAGAGGGACCACTCTCCTCTGGGAGGGAGAAAGAGAGAGAAACAAAGAGAGGGGTAAGGTGAGGAATGTTTGTGTACGTGTGAGAGAAACAGCGAGACCAAGAGAGCGAGAGAAAACAGGAAGGAACGGAGGCCAAATCTGCTGCCCTAGAGTTTAGCACCACAGGCAATGGAAAGAGGGTAAAGACAAAAGAACAAACAAAGGCAAAACTGCAGAGCTGCATGGCTGCAGGTTGTTGACATTTAGCTGAGCTCAGTCCTGTATGTTTCCTCTCAGATAATGCATTGGCTTAAGCAACTCTGTGGATCGTCAAGCAAAGAGACAGATTACTCAGCTAAATCAAGTCTTTCTGAATAAATTAATGTCTGACGGATGCCTTTATTTGCTGCTTAAATACAATTTGCTTTGGCACAGCAGTTTTGAATCTTATACACTCATCCATATGTGATGCTAAAGATCTGGGAAGAACTACAGCAAATTAAAGAATGTCAGGAGCAAATGGGGAAATGCCACTCACGGTTGTGGGTTGCGGAGAGCATTATCATACATTTCTGATGACTTAAACGCTACTAAACTCAAAATATATTTGATTTATTGCAGTTACATTTAAATACAATGTATGTCTCTTTTACGTACCATAAAAGCGTGTATTAAATGGATCATACTAAACTGTATTAAAACACATTGTATTAAATGGATCCTCTACAAGTTTTGTTACATAATTTATTTAATCTCCTAACCCCTCTTATAATATTAGCCAATAGTTTCCTGCACCAAAATAATCACATTTTGATTGCCAATCAACCTATTCTTTCTTCTGTGTTTCTCAAATGAAGATATTTTGAAAGAACTCTGTGTTTTTATACAGTATTCGTTTATTTAGTCCTGAATATTTCTGAATAAGACAGCATCAGCTTAGTTACAGTAAATGGTCTGGGTAGGCTGGGGTGTGAGTTTTAAAAAGTTAGACTTTGTCTATATATACTTGTAATGAACGAAAAGAGCAAGGGGAATCTGGCTTTCCATGCTTTGACCCCTGCGCATGATACAGTACATTTTAGTTAATTAGGCAAAAGTCCAGCCTCACTCTACTGGAGTCTCAGTGGAATTTTGCTGCTTGGTCAGTTTAGTGAAATAAAAGTATGCTAACATCACAACTTCATTTCATTGCATGCAAATTCAAATAATGTAAATTTGATTAATTCATTAGCATTTGGTTATGACCATTTCATTGGTCACAACCAGATAAATATATAGTTCAGTCATGAAACTCTAGATGGCGCAGGCTGACGGGTTGTTAATGTAACTGATGATATTCAGAGATTTAAACGACAGATGCAGACAAACAGACAGATCTTTAATCTAACATTTGCAGATTATTTGATTTAGTATACTACTATAAATACAATCTAAATATAAATACTTGCATGCTGTATAAATACATAACAATAGGCAAAAAAAAAGTTTATTGAATGTTTTTATTTCTTACTCAGTCTGGGTGAATCTGGAGATGGTGATTATGGAATATCAAACTGTAAGGAACCTCAGTGCTCATCTCTAAGGGCCTGGAAATCTGCCAGGTGAACAATGCCTTCATACATCTGACTGCACTGTTCTGCCTCTTTCCTGTTCTTTTACAGTTCCTCTCTCTCCTGAGATGAATCTCCTATATGATTCATTATTAAACCAAGAGTATATCTCAAGCTTGTGGTGAGGTTCTTCAGTACCCCTTCGATCCCCTTGTAATTCCAGGGTGAGGCAAGAATTGGTTTTAAATTAGTTTCACAGTGAACACTTGAATCTCTCTCCCTCTCAAAGAGTGACCTCATTAAACAGATGAGCCACAGGGCCTGAGAGCAAGTACAAAAACATACACACACTCATGGAGAAGCATACAAATACTCATAAACACACAGAGACAAACTGAAATCATGAACTATCACAGACCAAGGTTATTCTCTCACAGACCAAAATTATTATAAGGCTGAAAACTGGAAACAATATTGTTAGCCAAAATAAAATTATTAGTTTGCATAAAACTAAATCTGACACATGAAAGTTTTAACTACTTTCTGCGTCTGCATTTCTGTAGCTCAAATAGTAGAGCATGGCACAAGCAACACCAAGGTCACAGGGTTGGTTCCCAGTGAATGCATGAACTGAAAATGTATAACTTTAATGTAACATAAGTTGCATTGGATAAAACATCTGCCAAATACATAAATGTATTATTTTCAAGATGACAACTAATTAAAAAATAAACAAAAGACATTTTCAAAGCACATCAAAAAATAACAAATAAAAATATATAAATACAATGAAAAAGATACTATTTATTTTCCAGACTATAATAGTGCAGTCAAAGACCCAAACACAATTGTATTTCTGTTTGCTTCACATGCACGCAAACAAGTTGCCTAAACATTTTCTGCATAAATGATGCTGATTAGTGTAGCCCAGTTACACATGAGCAGAAACAAGACAAATTGCCAAGTCTGTGGAAAATTCCTCTTTTTCCTCTCGGCAGCCGAGAGCTGACAGAGCAAAGGTCCTTAGAAACAATTCTTGAGTCATCATTTTTAAAAACGCAAAACTCAAATTCAAACATTGGCTCGTAATCAAATAAAGACGTTAGTGAAAGTCCATCCATCTTAAATAGCTCAATAGCGTAAAAAAATGAAGCCTAATGAACCAGAGGAGAGGCAAAAAAGCTAATTGGCTAGAGCCCTTAATTTTTTTCAGCCAGACACCACTCTGTTTAATGTGATGATAAGTTTATTTAAACTGCGCTTATGCTGACTGACATGAGATGCTAGAAGATCAGTGTATAAGCGTTTTTAACTGCAAAACCGTGTTTTCATCTCAGTCACTCTGCCAGGGTTGCACTTTTGTGCTCTTTTTCTCTCACGCAGAGCGGAAGTTGCAGGATGGAGACAAGAGAATGTTTTGTATGCTGTTCACCATTCAAATGCTGAAATCGAAGTTATTATCTATAACAATACTCTTAGAAACATTACAGAAGGTGCTTATAATGTTCAGTTTAAACACTTAGGGTGGTCTTGTCCCACATTATGGTCATTTTGTCCTTGTTATTGGATGGAGTACTGCTGATCTAATATTCCTGTTATTACTGTAAGTGCTTCAGTTCCTGTTGTCCTGCCCTCTGTGCAGTGTTCTCTAGTTAATATATTGTTTAAAGGCTCCAACCAGTTCAAACTCATCTTTATATCATTAAATGAATAGTTCACTTTTCTGAAAATGTACTCATTCTTAGGCCATCCGAGATGTAGATGAGTCTGTTCTTCATCAAAACAGATTTGGGGAAATTTAGCTTTACATCACTTGCTCACCAATGGATCCTCTGCAGTGAACGAATGCCGCTACAATGAGAGTTCAAACACCTGATAAAAACATCACAATAATCCATAATAATCCACATGACTGCAGTCCATCAATTAATGTCTTGTGAAGCGAAAAAGCTGTGTATTTGTAATTAAAAAAATGTATTAATGGTGGATTTGTTTCTTACAAACATACAGCTTTTCTCTTTTCAAGATGTTAATTGAGTGACTGGAGTCATGTGGATTAATTATAGATTATTGTGATGTTTTTAATCAGCTGTTTGGACTCTGATTTTGACAGCACCCATTCAATGCAGAGGATCTATTGGTGAGCAAGTGATGTAATGCTAATTTCTCTGTGGGTGAGTAAATTTTCAAAATAAGTCAAATTTCCAATCCAATCCATCAAAAGCTAACATCTGGAATTTAGCGTTCCTTCCTGCATGAATCAATGTTTTGGAACAAATTGGTTGAGTGAATGATTCATTTAATCAAGTCAAGTCAAGTCACCACCGAGTCAAGTAAACCAGCAGTTTAATTCCATGCTGCAGCAAAGTCAGAGGACTCATCTGGTTCCCGTGGTCTTGTCCCGATGGCCGTCTAGGTGATGAGGTCTTCACTGGGGATCTGTCTCTGGGGTTCATCTAGTTGGCATGGTCTCTACTGACATTTAGGGCTGTAGAGGTCGTCTCTAGGTGCTGATCCACCATCTGGACTAGATATGAACAGGATCCGGGTGACTGCAGTGGCCATCTGATCTGGATACAGATTGGATCTGGGTGGCTACGGTGACGTCGGAATAAGAATGGAGTTGGCATTCTTTTTACGATGTAACAAGTCCATTGGGTGTTATGTGAAGTGTTCCCGGTTCCGGTTGACCTAATTAATGCAGCTTAAACAATCCTTTAACGGATTTGAATAGTAAAAATGTGATAGTGTGTCAGTCATAAAAACGCACTTCTTTTGTTCCTGAATGATTCATTCTGAATTTGGAAATGCTCACTATATTCTCACTATTACTGCCATAGAAAGATATGGTCAAAAATACTAAGATTTGTATGCTAGTTTGCAGTTCTGTTTTCAGTGTTTTTGAAGGAGTGGACATTGACTCTTTTTTAAAGACTTCTTTTGTTGCTGAATGAATTAGTGATTTTTTTTTTTTTTTTATCGATTGAGTGAATGATTCATAATTCATAATTACATTAACCTGCAGGAGTTCCTTAATGAATAATAGTTATTGAACAAATTTGTTTAATGAATGAATAAATGACTCACTCTTTCAGACAGCCACTTGTCGCCACCTACTGGCATAACGATATAACCTGCAGAAAGAGTCACTGAAATCACCACTAATACATAGACAGAAATTCTCCCTATATATGATGCATTTAATTAACTCATTTATAGTCCCTAAGGGTTTCTGTAGTTGGGGCCGTGTGAATTATAGCTTTAATTTTCTGTCATATAAATTGTTCTGCTCTTCTCCCTAGGGCTTGTCCTGTCTTTTGTGTCCCCAGGTTTCACCACACACACTGCTTCTCATGTCTCTGCCCTGACTGTTCTGTTTGTTCACTGACATTTGTGTGAGGATCTTTTTAGAGGGTTTAGTATCAGCTGTACTCCTGGCTAATATCCAGATGTGGCTTGTGCTCCACTCTCTCTCTCTTTCTCCAGGCTGAATAGTTTGTTCCTCGCTTATACGCTTCTCTCCATGTATTATTTTTCTACAACTCTTTGCATGTACCCTGAGGCGCCACCCACAGATGCTGTTTCTCTGATATTGTAGCAGATTAACACACTTGTCACAGCAGATTATACCGTCAAACAACCATTTTTTTAGCAGCGGGAGTCTGACACAGCAGTGAATGAAGAAACTGCAGCGTCGTCATCTCTTCTAGAAATCAATAACGTGTGATCACCGGAGGAGAACGCCGCTGCAGCAGCGCGGTGACACTTGAGTTCCGCAGCAGCCAGATGAGGAAATCTAGATTCAGCTCCACTTACATTCTAAAACCAAAGCAGTCTAAATCCAATTTGCTCACTGGGGATTCTGGAATTTAAGTTTTAAAAGTGTCTGACAATTGTGAAGACCATTTAACAAGAGTTTAAACAAGGTCAAGAACCTTTCTCATACTTGGGTGTTTCTTCAACCATGGGCATGTTTGGCCTTGTACACTTTTACTAAATAAACTCTCTTAAAGCACAGTTTTCACACTCTCACTGTTTGTCTAATGATGTCCAGCAGTGTATAAATATGCACCACAGGGGAATTGTATTATTATTATTTTTTCTGAAAATATAGTAATGAAAAATATATGGTCTTTAATATCGTTTGCTAGTGGAAATTCTATTACATTTTGAACATTTTTTTGAATTAAATGGAATTAAGCTCTTTTGTCTGGCTAAGACATATCTCACATCCTTTTTGTGATGATGATGATAATAATAATAATAATAATAATTAAAAACTCACAAAAATATTTATTATTTTTAATGGTAATAATATGATAATATGATCACAGTAATCCAAAATGGCAATAAAGAAAGAAAGAAAGAAAGAAAGAAAGAAAGAAATAACAATTCAAACATGCCATAAAAACAGTAAAGCTGTTAAAATATAAAGTAATGAATATTTTTATGACAGATTTTAAGATTGAAGGTCTGGCACAAGCAAAAAATTAAAATACAAAAAATAAATTGATGTAGTATATAAGATATACTAACTAAATATATAAGATTAAATATATAAGCAGTGTTGGGCAGTAACGCATTACTTAGTAACGCGTTACTGTAATTTGATTACTTTTTTAGTAACGGAGTAATTTAACGCGTTATAATTTTCAAAATAGTAATTAGAGTATAGTTACAAGCCGAGGTCTCTATACGTTACTGCCGCGTTACATTGCTGACAGAATGCAGTGTTTTATAATCTAGAGATTGTAAAAAGGATGTAGCACACGCACTGTGGAGTCAAGTGCCAGTAGATTAGAGACCCGCTCCCGCGAGACCCGACGCAACAGAGCGCGGCGCGGGACAAGATGGGCGAGTGCTTATATAGTATTTATTGTGTTATAACAGAGATTTGTGAGATTGCGATGAACTGAGATGTCTTTTAGAGATTATAAATGCAGCACTCTTTGCTGGCATTCTGCCGTGTCAAACCATGCACGCATCCGCTTGCTTTAGTTACAAATAACAGTGTTCTGTGAATGTTGATGCTTTAATAACAAATATTTATCGGGAGTGTGTATGCTGGGATTTCATAAATTGCATGGAGAAAAAAGTAACGTAACTAGTAATGTAACTAATTACTAATTACTTTTGAAATAAAGTAATCAGAACAGTAACGTGATTACTTTTAAAAGGAGTAATCAGTAATCAGTCATTTCATTACATTTTCAAAGTAACTTGCCCAACACTGTATATAAGATATAAAAGATTAAGGCATAGAAAAAGTTTCCTTTGCAGTTTTAATGTGACCTTCATAAATATAATATTTTGTAAAAATGTGGTAGTTTTGGAGTGCAGAGGGAGGTTTCATCTAGGAAGGGATGGGGTCCAGATATGTGCTCCCCTCCCGGCCGACTTATTAAGATCTTATATTGCTATTGCTCCATTTAACTATATTTTCCTGCTATCTTCTCTTTATCTGTTCTTTAATAATTGAAGTTAGAGACTGACTGCATAGATATCTCTTTCTATTTCATCCTAGGGCTGACACATGCTCCCAAGCGAGAGTTCACATTCAATCATTTGGAAGAAATTACAAATTACTATTGTCTGTTTTCTGCCCATTCCACCTGCTGCTGGTTTGGAAGAGCTGCACAGTGTACATTCATGTTAGCTGTCTGTACCTCCAGTTCTCAATCAAAGGTCTGTGTCTGTCAGCAGCAGTCCGGCTCAGTCCAGCCCTGCAGAATATGCTGTGAATTAGTCAAATCTCCTTTTGAAAAACCTTGACGGTTATCACATGACTCAATTTCACTGTAGAGAAGGCTGCTGACGTACGTAATTACCATTCTGGGGATTAGCCATGCGTTTGCACTTGAACAATGTTGACCTGCGTTCACACACACACAAATGTGTCAGAACTAAAGTCAAGAATACGGACAAAAGAAAGGACTTTCAAATTGGCTGATGAATGCTCATCTAAGTTGTTCTGACCCGAGTGTGTGATCTTGTGTGGTTGGGCATTTCAATGACAACCTACACTGTAAAAAATGATTTTTTCAAAGTTGTAAAAAAACAACAACCCCAGATTCGATTACTTACAAATAGTAGTTTGTTACTGATTTCAAATTAAATGACAAAAATTGTAGTTAGTAACTTAATTCATTATACAGTACTACACATTTTAGATGATACAATCAGACAAATGTTTGATTACTTTTAATTTTAGATTACTTTTGACCTAACTCATTTATCACATTGATTTAAATAATCTTGTACCATAGTGATATAAAAAATACAAAGAGTAAGAAAATATATTCCATGCAATTAATTATTAAAATATTTAATTTAAAATCTCAGGGGTACTTCATATATTTTGTGAAGGAGATTCAGATGACATAAAAGTTTGGGAATGTCTGCATTACATGTAAATAAGAAATAACGTGAATTTGTGCATTTTAATGTGTTTGACAAAAGACAAAAGCCTTCCAAAGACATAGTAATACATGGTTAAATAACCTCTGAGTGAGAATACTTATAAAAATAAACATGTTCATTGATGCAATGCTGAAACACTTCTTAAACCTTAAATTATTTTTATAAATCAAGTGGTCAAATGCTGTGTAGCCACCTGCCTAATGACTGGTCTTTGTGTGAATGTCCACAAAACTGGAAGACTTTCTGAATGTATATAAGCGGTAGGCTATTTTAGATGAAAGATGAAAAAGAGGAATTGGGGAGCATGAATAAATTATGAATAATTTATTGCTATTGTGTGAATAATATGTAATCATGTAATCAATAAAAAACTGTAGTCTGATCACAAGTATTTTAAAATGTAATTTAATCTAATTACAAGTACTTCATTTCTGTAATCTGATTACGTAATCCAGATTATGTAATCAGTTACTACCCAGATATGTTTTATGAGAAAATGCTATTTCATTCTTTCTACTTAAAAGTTTAACATTTAATTCAATGTTACTTGCCACCTTGTTTTAATTAATTGTCAAATTTACTAGCCGTTTCAAAGTGAAAATTGGTTCTACACCAATCTTTTTTTAATGTAAATTAATGTAAACGTATAAAAAGGTAGTCTGTTAATTGAACACTCTTTGTGATTTCTGTGTGATCTTATGATTTTTCAAGATGTCCCTGAATGTTTAATTACATTTTATTATATTGTATTTAAATGTGTGGTAAATAAAAATAAATTCATTTTTTTTAAATATTTTAAATGTATAATTTTAAGTTTAACTTGTTTGCTTTTTGTGGACAAGGAAGACATTCACCCTTCCCCCATGCTGCCCAATGTTTACGGAACATGCTGGAACTCTGTGCTTTCTCTGAGAGAATTAAACTCTAAATCAATACACCTGCACACAGACATCATTCGGTTTTCAATTACAACGGCCTTGTGGATTACGTTCCCCAATGATTCCAGAGGCGAACGCATTTATATATCACCTGTGAGGCTTTGCTTAGCTTTATATTTATGTAGCAAAACATTTTTTTTTTTTTTGGTGTCATGAGATGGACAATAAAAGCATCGGCTTCAAAACATCAGCCCACTGCTGGCCGGTTCCTGTGCAAGAAATCCATCGACTGCAAAACAGGAAGACAAAAAACCTCCAGATGAAAGTCTTTCCGAAAGTCTTTGTGGCGTGTATGGCTGTCAGGGAGGCAAGTGTAGAGTTTTACGTGCTGTTTGTTTCCGAGTGAGAGGGAGGCGTAGGAACAGAGAGCCAAAAGCGAGGAGCCTCTTCAGCTGCCAGTGCAAAGAGAGCCTTTGATAACACCGGCACACTCAGAACCAGCTACACCGACTATACTGAGCCACTAGACACACGTGCCGTCACTGAAACACACACAGTCCTGTCATTCTGTAGATATGGTCCAACATCTTCCCCATAGAGACACTGGTAATACACTTGAGTGCCGTTCAATGGGCCTGTCCTCATGTGGGCGTCTCGCCTCAGTTTTGAGTTTTATCCTTGTCAGTGTTCGTCTTAATCATGGCGAATTCTGACCTCTGTCGCGTCTTACAGTCAGCCACGAAAATCTCTTCTCTTCTCTTCTCATCATGTCACTTTGCAGTTTTGCTCCTTTAGAGTGCTGATTCTCCATATGTGCGTATCTGTCACACGTCTCTCTGGGTGGCACCGTATCGCACCACACCCTGCTGATGCGGCAAGATGAACAGAAAGACATGTTTAATGTTCGTTCTCCTCCTGCTGAAAACATATACAAGAAATATCAATTAATTGTTACCAAACCACACTCTTTCACACACTCGGCATCACATTTACTCATTTTCCTATACAAGACTTTTTCTGCACATTCAGGGAATGTAGCTCTCAGCATAAACATGCGAAACCAATTTTACCAGCGAATGCAGTTTAGTGCTCAAAAGAAGCCTTTCTCTGTGTAAAAAGCTATTTTCCAATGGCTGTATTTGGAGGATTTGTGAATCTTGAACTCCTGTGGGATCCTTGAGGAGTTTTTTTTTTCCCAATCAACACTCTAGGTTACACCCATTTAGATATATAAAGGAACGTAAATGTAACGTAATGTGGCAATACTAGTTTGGCTGTTTAAAGGTACAGTTGTAAGTTAACCCGGTCCTCTGATTCAATGTGGCAGCTCAGAGGAGACGAAAATGAGAGGTTTTGTTTTCATGGATTAGATTGTCAGGCCTTATAAAGAAAGATAAGCTCTGAGCTCCAGTAACATGGGACCAAGCCCTCAAATGTGCTTTTGATGAAGACAAATGAAGGATAGGCTCATTTAACCATCAGCATATAAAATAAGGCTCATTTTCGAGTGCAGTGCGGAGAAACATACATATTCAGTAAGTAACTGATAAATATTCAAAATCGCCCCAAAGTCTGCATGTGATTGGCTCATTATATTGTACAGTGTGCACTATACACATTGTCATCATTCTGGAGAATAATCAAAAAGAGAAAGACATGCTGGCACTGAAACACTGAGATACAAAGAGAAAAAAAAACAATTACTGAGGATTGATGCTCTGTAATGTATGAAATCAGTCGTATTGATTTTTCTAAGTCAACCCTGGTTTAGTCTGTTAACAATCTTCACTGTCAAGAGACAGAAAATAGGGTTCTTAGCAACAGTTTTGTTTAAATTGCCACAGTCATCTTGACTTTTGATAAAAACATTCTTAAGAATGTTTGTGTTTCTCAAATCATTTGATCAGAGAAATAAACTTTTTCTTTTTGAGTGTTTTAGTTGATGAGAACAATTTTTACATGATTGAGTTCAAAGTTTAGTATACAAAATATAAAAGGGATGTGAGCCTTTAATGACAAATCCAATTAACTGGTATAGATTGATGTTAGTTTTGATTGTTTTGCTTGTTATTATTATATTTTGTTTGAGATAATAGCCCTCACCTGATCTGTGCTGTGGATTGCAATATCTCAAGATCTGTACAATCCGCTGCACCACTGTGAACGGCATATTTATTTTTTCAATAATATAAACAAGGGTGTGAGGGATAGTGAATGAATTTAGTGCGACAGCAAAATAATTCATATTTTACACAAGGTGTCCATGTATCTCAAAATAGCGGCAAGAAAACATGTCGGTAACACTTTACTTAAAGCCTTTGTATAACGCATGTATGTATGTTATAATGTGCATTGTAATACATTGTATCTTGTCGTAAATAATTATAACCAAATTTAAAATGCATAGTGTAACAATGAATTGATATTGTGATATAATGTATTAACTGTGATTATAATTATTCATGAGATTGTACAATGCATTATAAGGTGCATTACAAGGCATAATTAATGCATTAAAACTACTTGTATAATGTATTATCTATAAAGGCTTTAAGTAACGTGTTACCAACATGACTTTTTCATATGCAAAAAGACACTCAGTAGTTACAGTATTTTACTGGGTTTAAGTGTGACAAATGCTTCACTGAATGAACTCAATGAATCCATCAAAACGGTTACTGAATCAACATAATACTTAACTGCAAAGTTATTCGTACTTTCGGCGATGGACATCTTAAATCGCAGATAATTTTGCATTGTGAAACTTAAATCACTGACCAGTTGTTTAATTCTATGTTTTCAGTTATAATTGTATGTAACAAATTCTATGTATCATTGAACAGACTGTATATCTATTGCTCATGACAATGTTTTAATTTGTGAAAATTTTATTAAAAGTGTTTGTCTTGAAAATGGTCTGTCAGCTACAGATAATACACACCTCTTTCCAAAAACAAAGCTTGTTTATTGTAGTTTCATCAAATGCAGGCAATTTAATGTTTTGGATTCAGTACTTGCCCAGAATTTCCAATGTGTGTGTGTGAAATGCCAACAGGGGGTATTTTCATGGCAGTACCCATGAACTAGTCCTCTGCACTGGCACAATGTTTGCTGACTACACTAACTCTCGCGCTGTGGGCCAGATGGCAACACATGTTTGCAGAATACCGCAATCATGTTGCTTGGTCACAGTGACCATGGAGACATGCAGACCACCAGCTGGTAATCAACCAGATGCCCAATCACATCATGGAATAATGGTGAGATGTTGGGAATTTGTGTACGGCTCTGATGATTAAATCTTGTTTGTTTAGCGTGTAGTTTATTGACAGTTGATTCTCAGTGTCCCTTTTTTGTAATGCATTAGGGACGTAGTTAGCTATATCCAAACAGTTTGTTTAAATTGGATTTCCTGTGGCCTTTGTCTTGATTAACACGGTCACATAAGGTTTGTGAGGCTCATCCAAGCTCTGCAAGCCATCTCTCAATCCATCATCTCTCCCAACACCTGTTCGTTGTTCCTCCATGTTCATGATAAATCTTTCTGTCTCTCTCGCTCACTGCCGCTCATCCATCCATCTCTCCATTTCCACTCCCTCGCTCGCGTTCCCCATGCTGGGTCAGGTCTGAGAGGTCTGAGTGTGCGGTTGTTAGCTGATGCCCTTTGCAAAGCAGCGGGGTTCTGGCCCATCTGCCTGTTTCGGCTCTTTACCCCGTCTACTGTCAGAAAGCAATGCACTCCAGATGCAACTGCTGTGACTGCTGAGCCCTCTGAGCCAAAATGGCTGCCAAGGCATGGAGCCCTTGGTGGAAGTTGATTCAGAAAATGATCCAAGACCAGATTACTCTGTGCAAACTCCAAACCTAGAGATGCACAAAACTGATCTAGCCCATCAGAGAAGATGGTTTTGTCTTCATTTGGAGGTGGAGCTGTGACAACCTTGGCAGATGCATGAATTACTACGATTATAAATGATATTCCTTGTGGTTAGAGATGAAGAGAGACTCAAAAAGTACACATTTTTGTCTCAGCTTTTTGAAAGGCAACAACGATGACATATGATGACAGGATAGCCTGACGTTCGCTTGCCAATGTTGTGCTAGCACCTGATGGCTAAATGCCATGTGCATCCACCATTATAAAGCCTGGATCTTAAAAGCACAGCAATTTATGAGGAAGAGCAGGGATTTGAGTGTGTGTGTGTGTGTGTGTGTACTGTATGTGTGTCGCTGACGTCCAGCGTGAGATTGGAAACGCAGCAGTGTAATTGCTCCATCCACTTGTGTACATGCGAGATGACACATAAGCTCCGATGATTAAAAGATAAGATTTCAAAGACAACTGTTTCGCGCTCAGGCAGCTTTTAACTGAGGTGCCAGTGAACTCATCTGAGCCAAATGTCCTTCCTTTTTACTCTCTCCATTCCAACAAAATCTATTGCCAAGAATAGACATGAAACACCCATCTTATTTACCCGGCTATATTTACATCCTGAAGGCAGGTCCACATTATTACAATGCGCGGTTGATAGTATACAATAAGCAGCACCGTTCCGCCTCCTCAAATTGAAAAAGTTTTAGGCCATGCATAAATCTTTGGAAGTCACTTGTAAAACTAAAAGTATTTATAAATCAACTTGTCATTGACCCTTCTACTTCCTCTTTTCCACATTTCCATCTACCTCTCCTCACCTCCAGTCTATTGTATATGGAAGCATGTTTTTGCCTCAGAATAAGAAAAAGGTAATTGCAAAGTTTTATCTCAGAATATAATGTTAAATCTCACTATTGTGACTTCATTTCTCATAATTGCACCTGTAGATCTCGCAATTGTGTTTTCTTTTATTTCAGAATATGACTCTTAATCTTAAAATTGTCACTTTATATCTCATAACTATGACTTTTTTTTATAAATGTGACTTAATTTTTCATAATTGTGATTATTTCTCACAAATAGCAGCTTTGTAGCTTACCTCACAATCGCAAGTTTCTTTCTCAAAATTGTGACATTCACAATTATGACTTTTTTTATCTCACAGTATGGCTATATTTTGCATATCATGTAATTGTCATTTTATATCTCACAATTGTGACCATTTTTCATTATTGCGACTTTGTTTTTCATAATCATGACCTTATTTCTCACAATAGTAACTTTGTTACATCCCTTTTTTCTGTAATTGCAACTTTATTTTTCATTACTGTGACTGTGACTTATGACAATAACGACTTTGTATCTTACAGTTGCAAGCTTTTATCTAACTGTGAATTTATATCTTACACATACAGTTGTGACTGTTTTTCTCCTAATATGACTGTGTATTATATGAATAAAACATTTCTGTAAATATATCAAATCAGAAAAGAAATTGAATTTCATTTAATTAGAGGAGTAAGTAGAGTTTGGAGTTTTTAGAAAATTATTATATGTGGATGTTTGACTTAAAGTAGCTTCAGTACGTAATATAATATATAATAATATCATTAGAGCATGAAGTGTCCCTTAGAATTAAAGAAGATGAGAACAAAATATTTTATTTCTCTGGAATGACATACACATTTGTATTTCTTTTACTCTGAGGTGGAAACAGGCTTCCATAAATCTTTAATTTCTGCGATGTCAGCTCACCCAATTCTTTTTCACATCACACACTCTTACCATAATGACATTAAAAGTCAATAGAGCTCTCTCCCAACAATGTGTTGGGAGACAATGTGTTCAAGCGATATAAAGAGCTCTGATGTAATGAGACAGAGATTTAATAATTCAGAGTATTTCCCTAGTGGGACACCTGGTTTGTTCATTTAATTTCATACACCTGACATTCATTCCACATTAACACTCTAAAATACTGTTGCCTGATTTCTGAGTTAAGCCAGTGCTGACAGCCGTTTAATTTGCCCTGGGAAAGCTCTTGGAGAAACCGTCTATTAATTATAGGAATCAATCAGAGAGCTCTTGGCCAATTGGCCATGCCCAATCCAGACTGATGAGAGGACCGATCGATGGGTCCACAACGCTGCCTCCTTCAGACCCCATGAATCAGCACCTGTTTGAAAGCTGGAATAAAACATTAGGATGTTTTTCGTGAGGAAGACAGAGTGCTGGAGTGTACAGAAACAGTGACTAACAGACTGTTCTCTGAACGATTGTGTAAATGGCATAAGGAAGACGAAACTCCCCAGATTTAAGACAAAGGATTTATTATACCAGATGGAAGCCCGTTGGCGGTACAGGAGGTTATCAGTATGGCTGCTTTAGGTTTCACTGCCTCTGAACTGATTTAACTTGTTCCCATGAGGCTGTGTGACAATCTGCTGCACAAAACCTCTAATTTCTATCAGTTTCCTTCTAGATTACATTAAATATGAGTCTAACATTTTGCACATTTTGCTTATTTTGCTTATTGAGAGTTATATAGGTAAACAAATTTAGTTAGCTGCCAATAATGGCTCTTTTGCAGTGTGTTGACCAGAAAGGATTCACGGTTTGTCCTCTCTGTTCAGGTTTTTTGTTCATTGTTCTTGGTTTTTAAATATGTTTATACAAGGAAGGTTTTTTGAAGGCCATTATGCTAAGCACCATAGTGTAGTTCCCCTGTAGTATCCCAGGGTTAAGTGCCTTCACCAACGCTCCGCCAATTGTCAAACGAAGGGCATGGACATTAGAACAAGCGCTCATTTTGAGTTAAGTCAGCATGATGGGAAGCCCTGCAGGGAGTTTGAACCCACAACCTTCTGTTCGCTGCTTTTAGGTTGTTACCCACTGTATTTAACACTTTTTTACATATACACGCTCACATACAATTTATGCCAGCACACTCTTCATTTAGTTCCCACTGCAAGCAGATAAATGGTTCTCAAAAGTAGACCGGCACTTTTAGTGTACAAGAAGAAGAGAAAAGCACTACAGGTGCTGCTAGGCAGGATTGTGGAATTGCAGAAAAGCATCAAATCATGACACATGTAATGGAAAAGGGAAATGCATAATTTACAGACATTTTCTTAACTTTGTCTGGTTTCTACAGACTTTAAAGTCAGCATGAATTGTCGTCTGCAACCCATTTTACTTCTGTAATCTGATATATAGGTGAATTAAACAGGATGCAAAAAATGTTAAGGCCAAATGCAAATTTGCTAAAACTATATAGCTATTGGTTAACAATATTTAATGCAAAGTAAAATTGTTTGTGTTGGTATTTGGCAACATATTGTCTTTCAATTTTTAACTATACAGAAAAAAAACTACAACAAACCGCACTGTTGAAATTAGCAGGGGTGTGGACTCGAGTCACATGACTCGAGACTTGACTCGGACTCGAGTCCCAAATTTGATGACTTGCGACTCGACTCGACATAATTAAAGAAGACTTGAGACTCGACTTAGACTTTGACAGCAATGACTCGAGACTTGACTTGGACTTCAGCCCTGTGACTCGGAAAGACTTTATGATCAGATGCAGCGTGCTTGCTCTTGACTGGCAATAAGCCAGAGACTGCGTTCAGGGAGTGCTTGATTTATAGGCTAGTATACATTAATGGAGTAATAACATAACTTACGACAAAAGAGCCGAGATAATAATAATAAAACATTTTTTTACATGATTCGTCTAGCGATCTCCGCTCGTGAAAAGTGCTGCCCTGTCCGTTTGATCGCCGCCCAGCAGACACACGGAGCAGGCATGAGAAACTTCACTGGTGCTCGCCTCATCATCACCGTGACCGCTGCTGTTAAACGCTAAACATATTCCTCACTTCTTCTGTTTGTCCGACACCGAGGTGCAACATGAGTGATGGATCCGCTGCATGTTTCCTCTCACTTGTAAAGTATGCTAGAAGTTATTTCTTCTAGTTCTTTCAAAGCAGTTCTTTTTGCATTTCCGCTCACATATTTTTAAATCTGTTTCATTGCGGTTCCAAATAATGGCTCATTGGCTTCGATATAACACCTAGAAGCATATATTCTTGTGCACACATGCAAAGTTTGTTGCCGCTGTTATTTCTATGAAATTATGTTGTCTTTGCTATTCTGTTACTAATAAAATAGTTTTTTTTTTTCAATGCTTGTCCTATTTTGGCACAATCCCTAAATTGAACGAGTAGTTTTACTAAGGGCACCCATCTCACATGAAATTGAATTATGCCAAACATATTCTACCTGCCTTCCTGATATAAATTACTATGAATTTGATATGGTAATTAATACTGAGACACTAATTTGGGCATATACTGTTTTATAATATATAATAAGTTAAAAAATATTATATACTTTATATAGTCCTGTACCACAGTAGAAATGCAGTAAAATATTTACTTATTGGTAATTTGTATAGATAGTGGCATTTATCTATCTATCTATCTATCTATCTATATATATATATATATATAATTTATG